>NW_009225516.1:0-17041 GCF_000690835.1 Fulmarus glacialis
GGGGAAGTTACGAACTGTAGATCCGGTATTATAGCCTTCCTATTGAAGCCCTGAGGTATTACCAGAGTGAGATGGGGAGAAAAAAAAGTTGTTCTGTTGTATCTGGGAAGGATCAGTGGTGCTAAAATCAATGGTAACACAACACAATTTATCCATGTAACAGTTGGGAAGAGCCTTACATTGCTTTGTACTTGCAAGATTATTCCAGAATTGTACAGTTTGCCTTTAGTAATAGGTACTACCAATATATACCAATAACGTTGGTCCCATTTGTCTGGGGAAATTTCTTAGTCTGCAGGCAAGGTGATTTTTTTGAGGCATGGTAATTGAATTGTGCCATCTTGGTTGATGCCTTGTAATTTCTTATCCTTCAGGGATTCTTTAAAATCTGTTTGCAGTTGAAGAAGTGTAGTGGTGGAAAGTCTCACTCAGTGTGGAAAAATAATAAAATAGATTAGATTATTCCCTCTTTCTGTTAATCGTTTGGCATGATTTTATCTAAAAAAAACCAAAAAACAACCCCTCCCCCCCCAAAGTACCTCCTAAACAAGGTATTCTCTGGTGAAGTTTTCTCTAAGGGGAAATAAGATTGCTTGAGAAAATGCTAGTGCTTAGAAAATAGTTGGTTTGGTTGTGTTATGTATGAAATACACAACCGAATAAAGTATAGAAACTTAAAGTTAATTGCACAAACCACAAAATCTAGACTAATGGATATTTCTGGTACGTCGAGTGATATTTTTTCCCCAGAATGTATTGGAGAATCCAGGCCCAAGACTGAGGGGCAGGCGGGGGCCATGATTTTTAGCGATGATCTAGGCAGAGAAAATGAAGGATTCTTTTGAAATTGGTGAAGCTTGGTGTTCGTGTCATGCTTCTTCTACGTGACAAAAATACAATGTAAAACAATTAGAACCAAACAAGAAAAAGAAGATCCAACCCTTCATAACTGTCATTAATGCTGACCAACAATGATGTATTCCCCCCCCCATCCCCCAAAGTCGCACCCCTTTTCTTAGTGTGAATGCAGCTGTGGTCAAGACAACTTGTCATTTTATAAATGGCCTTTTTCAAGACTGCCAACCCAATTAGTGAAAGTGATAAATCATTAGAAATGAAAAATAGAGAAGGATCCATTAGACTATTCTGCCTGCTTATCAGTGTAGGGTTGGTTAATTTGGTTTTGAATAGCAATTGTTTTGCTAAGGTTATAAAAGAGTGCATATTGTTGTTTTTAAGGTATTTGTAAATTTCATTTGGAATGAATCTTTCAAAGCTCAGTATTTGATTAAACCTGGCTTTTGCAAATTATCAGCAAAGTTATTTTGGCTGCTTCAGGTCACTGTGTTGAAGAAAAAAAGTACTTTTTCTTTAACAGAAAGATGTCTTTTTTTTTAACAATACTACAGCAAAAACACTTTTTTGAAACATAATCATAGATATACTGTTGTCATCGTCTAGAATCTTTCATTGGAAACTTAGTAAGAACATATTACATATAGTTCAAATTTATTGCCTATACGGTTCAAATCCCTCATGTCCTTGTATGCCTTTAACATAGGTGTGCACATGTACACATATGCCCGTATAGCTATTTAAGAGATTTACTCAGCACATTTGCACTTTACAGACAAAAGATAAGTTTTTTTCCTTTCTGATAGCTGATGATTGTCAGTGCAGACTGACTTTTAATAAATTAGGTGTAGGATAAATTTATACAAAGAAATGAAATCCATGGCAAAATTCCCGTTGGATTCCCTTAAGCTGGTTATTTAATTTTGTTCCTCACATATATTCAAACAAGATTGCAAAAGCTAACTAAATGCTTATTATATGGTCTGATGAGAAGGGTGTTCCTCAGCAGATTACTGCTAAGATGATCCAACTTCCCAGAAGGGTAGAGGCGGTTAAACTTAGTGTGGGTATTTATCAGTTATTCGCATGATCAATTTTTTTCTTTTTTTGGGGTGTTTACTGATAGTTATTCAGTAACAGAAAAGTCACGTTCCTCTTACAGCCTGATACTTCTGCCATTTATTCCCCCTTTCTTTGAGTTTACAGTAAGAGGAAATTAAATTCAATAGTAAAATACAATATGCAGAAGTCAAAATAATTTTGAATGCTACGTTTTATTTACATAAGAAACGAGCTATTTCCAGGCTGTTTCACTTCCTTTCCAGTCAGTTTTAAAGTTTTGGTACTTCTCAGATGCTTGTACCATTGTTCTTTTGAAAATGGATAATGATTTTATATATTAAAAAGAACACTTTCAGGTTTTGTTGCATTGTTGGACAAGTGGGACCCTTCACGTTTCTCTGAAATGGATGATGGAGAGCTGAGATGCTATAGGTGGTGGGGAGAACCTGTATAGTTCAAGTACTGAAGGATGGGATGCAGGCAAGACAGAATGGTTATGGTGGTGTGTTGTTAAACCAGTACAGTTTCTGTCCAGCATCTTTCAGAGTCTTTGTGCTGTGATTTACAAGACTTGGTTTCATGAGGTAGGTGACACTGCAGGTGGCTCTGTGTTGATGCTCGGGTCTCCAGAGTTTGCTAGCTGATGCCACGGGAAAATACTTAACCTACTGCCTGAAGGCAGTGTAGCTGTAGACCACTGTACCTGGGTAAATACTGCAGTACCCAATGTGGTTATAAAGTCACCTCCGTGATTTTGCTATGCTGGGCTTTTGCTGCAAGGAGCGATCAGTCCAGAAATGTAGAGCTCAAGTAATTGACTTGACCCTGTGTGAGAAACCAGCTTTTCCCATAGATGGCTCTTCTTAGGACAAGGATGTGTCTAAGAGTATTTCCCTGATATGATTAGATTAACAGAGTGGATTAGCCATTTAAGATAGAGCAGTAGGGACAAGTGAGGTGGGTTTCTTTTTCTTGCTTGATATTGTTTCATGACTTTTTTTTTTCTTAAACACATGAGTCTCAACAGAAGCATCATAGTGTTTTTTAATCTTCCATCCACAGAAGTTTGCTATGATTTGCTAGCTGCTTCATGTTATTGTCTTAATTTTCCAAACTTCAGACATCCAGTTAAGAGAGATGTTGTGCTCCAGAGATTAAAATATTGTGGTTTATTTACATAAGTGTAACTTTTTTCCTAAGATTCTAGCAAGTTCACCTTTATGAAGGAAAGCAAAAATCAAGGTGAAATGTGACTAGAGGTACCTAATAATCTCTTGCTATTACATTCTTGAGGAGGCTTTACTTTTATAGGTGCTGGGGTGGGGGAAGATGAAGAATAAAATTACTTGATGCGTCTACTTGTCCTCTTATTTAAATTACATATGCTCAAGAACAAACCCATATAAAGATTTCTTTCCCATATAAAGGTTAAATATGTGCTTGAGATGAGATTGAGAAAACCAAGCTGGTCAGTTGTGCAAAGGAGACCTATAGTCTGATGTCTTGGTGTTTCTTTTTTATTTTGCAGTGATTTTTATATGCATTTGCTCCTTACCTGGTTTATTTTGTGTAGTATAGGAGTTCTTTTTCCTGGCTAAATTGTGTGACCATGGGAAAAGATGAAGTATTAAAACTTCCATAGACCTTAAAAGCCCAGCACATGCCTTCTGTCTTTATTAATACCCTATATTTATTGCCTGTTTTGTGGGACGTAGAAATGAATGAAACAAACTACATTATTCTGTTTCTTTTCATTGCTGCTGATTAAACAGGGAAACTTGAAAAACTTGTTTTGATTTCATTGCTATATTTTTTTTGTTCTTGTTGTTAAAATTAGACTGAAGATCAATAAGGGTAGTTGAGCAGAAACTCTTCTGACCTACTTTGGTGAAGTAAGAGTGCTGGTAAATGCATCTTTGGTCGCCTGTGTTTTGCCAGCAGAGACAGGACTGCCCAGAGCAGTGCCAAAGAACAAGATTGTTGATACATGTTAGCCTAAACAGGAGTCACCTGTTTGTAGTGCTTGTAGTTGACAGAATAAATAAGCCAGTTGGTTGAATGGGTAAGTAGTACATTTTCCTCTCAAGATTGTTGAAAGGTAGTTCCAGTGCATTGTACAGTACAGGAATCTGGTGATAAGCTTCACCAGAGTAGCAGTGATAGTGAAACAATATTTAATGTGATGTTCCTCCCCCTCTCCAATGCAGCCTTGAAATCTATTTAAAGAAAAATGTTGGAACTAACTGTAAGGTGTGTGTTTTACATTTCGTGCATTGTTTTAAAAATGGTTAAGGCAGTACTTTTTCAAAGGCGACAATCAGTATGGATAGTGCGCTGTTTAATCTTTCTCGGTTTTAAAATGCTTTTTAATTGTTTTATTGGTTCTTGTTTTGCCTACTTGCATTTTCAAAATGTAAACAAACTGAATGGGGAGACATGAAATAATCAAGTATAAATGTTTTTCATAGGTATTTTTGAGCTGACTTCTTTCATCGAATACTAAGATTAGTAAAATCGTGGATATGTACGCCAGGGCTCAGGGCAATCGAACGAAACCAAGAATATCTGTGAAAAAGGTAATTATCTATATTTAAAAAAAATATTATTTCAGAGCTTTTCAATCTTTATTGCAACAGTCTAATAATGAACCAAGTGGTAGGTTTGGTTGGGATTTTCTGGGTGGGTTTTTTTTTTTTTTTTACATGTTTGAGTTTTGGTTGTCTGACACTTCAAGGAGGCAAAGAAACTGCCTTTGCTTTATGCTTTGGCATGTTTAGCATAGTTGAACTGGGAGATAGAATAATTTAAGGAAGGGGTGCATGCTTTTGCCTTTTGTCTTTGCCTTTTGTTTTAAGGTGATATGAAATCATGATTATTTATTTGCTAAAATTTGCCTTGTTTATTGGAGTATAACTTTTATTTTGAGCACAGATTTTTCAAGTTTATATGTAATAAATTAAAACCTAAATATGTAGTGTTCATTGAAAACTGTTCTGTGAAATCTATGTTAGGATTTACTGTAATATCTTTATCTTTAGATCTTGGTTTCTTAACTTGCTTATCCTTGTGTTTACATGAACTTCTAGGCAGTGCTTTGGTGAAAAAGAAAATAGGTCTAGCACTTATGAAAGATACTAGTTTTTTTTCAACAGTGTTTATTTATTTATTCTTTTAAATTTTGTCACTTTAGCTTGGAGAACATAAATACTCTTCCTCAAATTTTCTTGCAACTTCTATAAGCATTTACTGAAATGAAAGTTGCAGTTTATTCTGAAGGAACAAATTTATTTATCCAATCATATTTCTCAAAGTAGTTGAATGCAGATGAATGTTTTTCTAGGTCTTTCCTGGTTACTAATAAATTCTTTACTTGCAAGTGTGTGCAATGCTTAAGAGGAGAAACTGAGCAAGGAAGTATCTTCTCACATGAAAATTGCATTATTTTATTCCATAAGCAGATTTTGTTGTTTTAAGGAAACAATATCCATGGTATAGGTCCTGTAGAAACTGCTTGAAGGCAAAGGCGAGCATTATGGGACTGCTAGGCAGGTAATCAATTGTTCCAGGTCCTGATATGGAATGTTAACTGCCGTACATTAAGCAGTTTGTAATTATGGGTGGTATTCTTTCACTTTAAGACACACGGTATGAAAGCTTTTCTTTTATTGCTTTATGAGGAATCTCCAGCTCAAATACAGTTCTTTAACTACAGTCAAGTCATTTTGCATTCTTAACCTGAACATAAACTGGATTTTAGAGGGCTTTTTTAGTCTGCCCTTTTTTTGGTTTTTCTCTTCAATTTAAAAAACAAAACAAACAAACCAACAACTCCCCCTAGGTTTTTAGACCTTTGGGTTGCAGAAACATCTTTCTAATAATGACAGTGACCAGTGATTCCTCATTGATTCTAATGGTTGCCTGAAATATTAGCTCTGTAAACTGCTCTGTAAATTGCCATTGAGCATTTTAGACTGTGTGGTTCTAGGAACATGCATTCGACCCTTCTTGGGTGTCTTGCAGAATTCTACATTTTCATACAGCCAGACTCCAGTGTTTTGATCTGTGGCTGCCCTCTCTTGATGTTTCCCTGAGGGACGGCTACTGAGATTATAGTGTGGAACGTTCATTCTTTCTCACAGAGCCAGGCAGTAGGGTGGTCAGAATAGCACTATGTTTCATTTTCTGTTGATTCACAGCTTGCGGTCTGATTCATGTCCTCTTTGTAATACTTTATTATACTTAACAGGAGTTGTTGCAGTAGTAGCTCTTAAAAGTCAGTGCATGGTTGTGGTATGCACATTTAAAGCCTAAGTTTCTATTTTTACAAAATGACTTCAAAATATTCAGTCCATTTAAATCTTACAGCACATGAAATCAGGAAGAGCTGTTCTGTTACTTAAGAGCAGAGTAAACATGACTTTCCAGCACTGGACTTGATTTCTTTACAGATTGTGGCATCTTACAGGTTTGTGGATTTTTTGAAATGTTAGAGAGCAGTTGTTTAAAATAGTTCGTGAAACCGATGTAGAATTTCCTCCAGTGTACTGTGAAGGATCCATAGATAATGACTTCTTGATTTGCTGTCCACAAACGGGACAATGCAAGACTTTGAATTGCTCATTTGAGCTAGAAGCATGACAAGGATTTTCATTGTTAAGGTCTGTCTTGCTCTCGTCACATTTGAGGATATATGTGTTTTTCCCCTAGTACGACTTAGTAAGTTTGAAATCTGTGCTTGCTATTGAAATAGGATTTCTTGCCAGACATGTGACTTTTGAATTTCTGTCGGGAAGGAGTACACAGGCCTAGCCAGTAGAGCTGTATAGATTACTTGGGTTTTTTTGCCCATATGGCCATGTATATTGGAAGTAGTTGTACTAGTTATAAAAACAGATGACATCCTTTTGTTGAAGATGACCTCCTGTCCTTACCTAAACCGAGCTGATAGTCTTGGGAACTTGCTGGTTTTCAGTTTTTAATGTAGTTGCACGTCTCCTAGACTGGGGTTATGAGAGAACTTGCTTGCTTTGTCTGTTGGATAGGAGGATTTCTCTGAAATTGAGTGCAGTCCTTTGCTGTCACAAGCACAATTTTGGTAAGAATATGAAAAAGTTATTAAATATAGTCTTACAATTAATGAGGAGAGATTAAAAAAAAACCAACTACCGCTGTTCTTAAGTCTTTTAGAACCACACTGCTGTAATAGCTAAGAATCTTATGAATTCCAGGTTGAAGCTATTCATAGCAAATTTATACCTGTTTGTTCACAGATGTCATTATTCTTCACCTTAAATAGTTTTTTTTCTTTTGCTGATGTTCACCGTCGTGATGTTTTTACAGTTGGTGATCTGTCCTCTGTTAGCCTTGGTTTCTGGAAACTGTATAAACTAAGGTTTTAGTCTGCTTTTGAATGAAAGCCTCTGCATTCCAGCGATTATCCTTCATAGTCCTACTTTCTGTGCTTGTTCTGTTAATCTTCTTTTTACATGTGGATGATACTGTATGTGCAATTACACTGGATGTCCTTCTCAGTGACTCTGATGATGTCAGTTCTTTCGCTAAAGGATGCATACTAGGGTCATGTTTGCTATTTTCAGTGCTGTATCGTATTGACCATTCACTGCTATACCACAATCAAGAAGTCAACTCAGGTCTTTTATTTCCCAGCTTGTGAATTTGCAATTCTATTTGAAAGCTTGCTTTTAGTTTTTAAAGACATAACTTTGTACTTCATACGGTTGCATTTTAAAATACTCTTATGTTGAGCAAGTTCTTCCTGTATGATATGCTATTCTTCCTCTTAACTGATGATATCTGCTTACTTTGAATTATCATCAGATTTCGTGTACATATTTACTTCCCTCCCCCCCCCCCCCCCGTTAAATTTATTAATGATGATGATGTTTGACTTCAGTCTCAAGATAAATTTTGAGGAAGTTGGTTACTGGGTTACTGACCTACATCTACTATATCCTCAAAAAACCCCTTTGCTAACTCCATTTAGGCAAATTCTTCTTTTCCAGAAACAGCTCTTCTAGTAAACTCTGTATTTTTCTGGTTTTGTTAACTCTTCATATATTTCAGTGTAAATAATCTGTGGAAGTCAAGATAGATGAGATCTTTTCTCTGTGTTTGTATTGTGCCTGTTAATTTCCATGTCTTTATTCTTGCCACGTTCTGAACTCTTATATTCATTAATATGATCTTGAAGACATGCATCACTTCCTTCCTCCTCCTTTTTTATTTATCTCTGCAGTTATGTAGTGCCACCATCAGTGTGCTACCAGACCTACATATAGTCTTGCATGCTGGTTCTTCCAGACCTGAAGGAGATTTTTCCAATTGTTGCATCTTTCTTCTTCTTCCACTTCAACTTTGTATTCTCCAAAACCTTGAACTTTCCTTCACCTCAACTATAGTAGCTCCTAATACCATACTCCTGTTCTAGTTATGCATCCTGCCTTTTCTTTCAGGATGTTAAACGAGGGAAAAATAGTTGCTTATAAGTAAGGTATATGTAGTAGCGTGTAGCCTTAGAAAACCTAACTGCTAGAGAATAATGATAAGCCCTTCTCAAACTGGATCACTGTTGGTCTGCAGAAAATTAACAGGTCACATTCTATGACTTTTTTTTTTTAATTACTATTTTGAGTGCTGTGACTGATTAAGTTATTGTAGAAGCTGAAAATGAGACATTTCAACATGCTTGCTTGACTTCACAAATAACTTTTGTGTAAGATGAATGGTGGAATTACTGCAGGAGAGTCTTTGGGCAATATTGGTATTGCAGCCACCTATAAATCTGGAAGATCCAGAGAATCAAAGAGAAAGAGACTGTCTGCATACTTTGGAAAGTACAAAGATATATTATGAGGTTCAACAAGGCCAAGTGCTGGGTCCTGCACTTCGGCCACAACAACCCCATGCAACGCTACAGGCTTGGGGAAGAGTGGCTGGAAAGCTGCCCAGAGGAAAAGGACCTGGGGGTGCTGGTTGACAGCTGGCTGAACATGAGCCGGCAGTGTGCCCAGGTGGCCAAGAAGGCCAACAGCATCCTGGCCTGTATCAGAAATAATGTGGTCAGCAGGAGTAGGGAGGTGATCGTGCCCCTGTACTCGGCCCTGGTGAGGCCGTACCTCGAATACTGTGTTCACGTTTGGGCCCCTCACTGCAAGAAGGACGTTGAGGTGCTGGAGCGTGTCCAGAGAAGGGCAACGAAGCTGGTGAAGGGTCTGGAGCACAAGTCTCATGAGGAGCGGCTGAGGGAACTGGGGTTGTTTAGCCTGGAGAAGAGGAGGCTGAGGGGACACCTTATCACGCTCTACAACTACCTGAAAGGAGGTTGTAGCGAGGTGGGGGTTGGTCTCTTCTCCCAAGTAACTAGCGATGGGACGAGAGGAAATGGCCTCAAGTTGCGCCAAGGGAGGTTTAGACTGGACATTAGGAAAAATTTCTCTACTGAAAGAGTGGTCAGGCCTTGGAACAGGCTGTCCAGGGCAGTGGTTGAGTCACCATCCCTGGAAGTATTTAAAAGACGTGTAGATGAGGCGCTTAGGGACATGGTGTAGTGAGCATGGTGGTGTTGGGTTGACAGTTGGACGTGGTGATCTTAGAGGTCTTTTCCAACCTTAATGATTCTATGATTACTAAAGTGTGGAGGCAAATTGCAAGTAAACGTGGAGACAAAGGAATAGATGAAAGTGGAAATCAGATGAACACTTCATTAATTCATTTCGTATGACCCAATAACTGCCTTAAGTGCATTTTAGAATAGTTCAGCTGTTACTTTTCCACAAAAATGACTGTTTTGACAGCTATAATGTCACTTGGCCTTGGCTGTAAGGGTGGTAGTCTTTATTTGCTAACATTCTGAAATATATTTTGGTAATTTCAAGGATCCTGAAATGAAGTTTCTCTTTTGCTTTTATCTATGCATTCTAGAAATGCTTTCCTCATTTTGTATCACCATGAGCACAAGCATGGTGACACTGGCCATGCTATAATAATTGGGCTTCCCACGCAGTAGTACTTGATGCCATTTTTTTTCTACAGGGGAAAAAAAAATTTAAAAATCTTTCTTGAGGCTTAACTGTAATATGTGAACCACTTTTTACCATAAACAGATTGTTTTTGCTGTGGGACTATCAGAAACGCAAAACGTTCTCTGACTCAGTTTGGCTATCTAGCATTTCTAATATTGTTTAAGAAGCTATGCAAATTTGAAATAATTTGTCATAAGTTGGACACACTGATTTCTCACTTCATTTTTAACAGGGCAATCATATAGAGAATAAATAACTGGATTAACAATTTACAACCACATTGTGATCTTATTTTTCTTCTTAACCTTAACAGATGACAATTTTAAAATAAAAAATTAAAAAAAAGGTTGCTAGCTTCCTAAAAAAAGTGAGAGGATGTTGTCTGTTTTACAAGCTGTGTGAACCAGTTTTTGCTGTTGTGCTGTCATCTTGTTTCATTTGACTTCAGATACCAGTGAAGATAATTCTTTTGTTCTGCTGCACTTTGTTACGCTGGGAGAAATTCTTAGATTCTTAAGCCTTTTTTAGCCATCTGTGGGTGCTTGCATGTCACCATAAGTGTAAATAAAAGAAGTGTTACAAGAAGTAATTATATGGGATTAAGTTACATTTCTCTCATATTCTTTAAGGAATGGGGAAGGATTATATGTGTGGATTTTCTTGGTAGTTTTTTTGTTTGTTTGTTTTCTTCCCCTCTGACTTTTGAAGCAACCTCCATCACTTTTCTTGGCTAAATTTGCTTTTCATCCTTTTTAAGGAAAAGCTGATGGAAAAGTTCCATATAAAGGCTCTGATGCAAGGAAGAGATGGGGCTTGGTTTTCTTGTTGGATTCATCTGCTTCTTTTTTCAAAGTTTGCATGTTCTCACCTTTTTTTTTTTTTTCTAAATACAGAACGGTCAACTTCTTTTGGAATAAAAGCCTTGCTTGAAGAAAACAACTTACCCATTTCAATTCCATGTCCTGAAGTAAATTTAAATTTGAAACCTGGTGATTTATATACAAAGTAACTTGAAACAGTACTTAGAGTAGGGAAACCTATGGGGGGCAGGGGATAGATGGATGGGACCCTGTATCCAAAAGAGAAAATACATTTTCTTTGTCTTATATTTTTTCATTGTTTTTCAGAGTTTTGGTGAAGCTGTACTGCACTCTATGAAGTCACTGCTACACAGCAGAAAAGAGTTATGCAATGTATCAGCAGATGGATGTCTAAATCGGGAAGAACAAGATAATTTTATTGAGGTTTGGCATAACCTGACCATTTATATATATTTTGTGGCTATGACAGAAAATTATTTAGGTTGTAGCAGTATGGGAAGTTGCAGGATAGTAAATGTGAACAATGCTGTAAGTTACTGGCTGTAATGTATGTACCCCCTATTGTCATTCTTGAATTCAGTCACTGTAGTCTTGAAAAGAGCTGTGACATTTCAAGATGTCATTTCTCTGCTTTGTAGGATTTGTGAAACTAAAAAAACCAAAACGTGTAGATAGGTGATTTTGTAAGAATTGTGTAACTTGGGTGTACTGGATTTGTGAGCACTCCTGTGATCCAGGTTGTATGAATGGTATCTTAACAAAGTAGCAGAACATTTTGATCCTTTAAAGTGATTGCTCTTATTTGTCCTGTGCTCAGCACTAAAAGCTGAAGCCTCAACAGTGCAGAACTGGACTTCTTTTACATTAATACAGATGGGCCAAAAGCTGGACAAGGTCTGGAGAGAAGAGAAGTAGACCTGGGCAGAATGCAGGACTGTCTAGGTAAATCTCAAGCTGTGAGGAGCAATGACTAGAGCTATTTGAGTTACAAGACTAACAGCAGCTTCTCCAAAGGGAAAAGAAAAAAATAAGAAGCAATGTGTACCGTGTACCGTGTATCTCGTATTAAATGTTTTAGAAGACTACTAAGTAGTAGTTGACAGGCCTGACAAGGAGCTTAGAGGAGGAGAGGGTGACCTGAACTGGCTAGGCAGAGGAGCTGAGATAGGGGGAAATGAAGCAAAAAAGATGCAGGAAGTGGTTAGAGAAGGCTGATAATTGGAGAAGGAGTAGCAGGAGGAAGGGAAGAGGCAGATTGTGTGACCAGCAGAGATGAGTTAGGATTGCCTGGATAACACCAGTTTTTTTGGGACTGGCTGGATGGTGAGGTTGTGACTGTATGAAACGTTTGGGGAGCAGGCGAGAAGCTGCATTTGTGAAAGATGAAGAGCTGTGACAGATTAGAGGTAAGAAAGAAGAGTGAAGCAGTGGAGGAGTGGGCAAAAGCTTGTCTGTGTCTGTTCAGACAGACCATGCTCTAGAATCTATGAAACCTCCCAAACATTGCCTCCCCCCTCCTTTTTTTTTTTTCCTTGTAGCAGATACCTGGCAAATAGCTGGCAACATGTCTTATATGCCTGTAATGATGGTCCCTATGGAGAAAGATAGCTGACTATATATTTAGTTACCTTATTAGCTCAAGCAATTAAGAGCCCTCTGGTTGAAATGTAAGAGGGTCAATATCCTGCCACAGAAGGGGTATTTTTTTCGTATAAAAATATCGAGAAAGACACCTATATGCAGAGTAATGTTAAAAGAACATTATTAGGACTGCAAAGATAATTACTCAGACTTATGAAAACCAGAATTTAGGTTTCCTGTACCATTTTAATTCATTTCCTCTGTACCCATGGGTTATGATAACCTTCAAATACAGTGTCACATACACTATTTTTAGTTTAAAGAAAAGGCTTGTGTTACCGACTGTTGGCCTTTCTATCTCCCTGGTCTATTCCCCAACAACTTTTGGATGGGTATACTAATTTCAGACGTGTTCGAGGTCTTAAAAGGTGATTATTTTTCTGTGAAAACTGGAGTTTGGGCGCAAAAAAGAAATCCAAATTAGTGCTGTCATTGAGGCAAAAATAGGCAGACTCAGCAGTGGTGTAGTCTCTTTGACAGCAATCTGCTGGCCCATCGGTGTACACATGGACTGGTTGGCCTTCATTTGTGTGAAGCTATGACTCCTGCATACTGTCCTATCTTGCACAATGAGTTGTCCCATGGGAGAAAGAAAGTGTTGGAATAATTATCTTGAGGAAGAGGAAAGGGCACGTAAGAAGACAAAAGAGCAAAAACCCATAAAAAAAAAACCTACCAAAAAAAACCCCAACAGCAACAAACCCTAAAGCCTCCCAAAATGTTTTGCAGAGAACTAGTTTTTTTCCAAGTCCTTTAAATTGTTTGCTATTTTGCCTCTTCTGTGGAGGAATTCAGTTTGCATTGTAGGTACTGTAGATAAAAAGATGTAGAAGTTGGAAGGTGTATTGCAGATACTGTGCAGATAAAAGGTTTAGGAGTTGAAGAAAAGATGTAGGCATTGAATGGTACGTTGCTCAAACAGGATTTCATAGTTAACACAGTGAATACGGTGCTGGAGACCTGTAATTCGTCTGGAGCTATTTGGAATGCTACTGCAAAGCATTGTTTCATTTATAATTTTGTCATAACTGAAATAAGGATAAGTGGATGTAAACAGGAAGATCTTTTCTGAGGGCATAGCAGCTTCGCAGCGTGAGACCCCCTGAAGTAAACAAGTCAGCATTTTTAATATTTTAGTATGATTTCATTTTAAAAGAAAGTTTGGGGGGTTTTTTTTTGGTCACACATTGAAAGAACATATTCAAAACTCAAATACAGTTCAAACCAGAATTGTTTTTCAGCCGTTTTGTTTTCTAGATTTGTCCCTTTCATAGAATCTATGTATGCACAAGCGAATAGCTGAACCAGTTAATAATAGGTGATTATAAACATAGTGATGTTCTTTACTGTTTTTAAACTTGAGAACCAACTGACTACCTTACAGTAACAGGGGGTAGCTGCTACAAATTTAGTGTGAGCTGTGACTTCGATACATAAAATTCAGTCTATTGCATAGTGCTCTCAAATAATTGAATCCAAGCCATATCAAACTTAAGTCCAAACATCAGTGGAAGTATTTAATCTCTGTGCTTTATTCCATATCCACAAAACGGAAGCAAAATTTATTTTCTTACAACTTTGTTTTGAAAATAAATGCTTTGGGATTTTTTTTGGAGCATGCAGATACACTATTGATTTGTCATTAGGGAAATACTAAATGAGAACTGAGGAAATCTGACGTTTGAAACAAAGTTTGAATAGTGGATGTAAAATAGATCATGATCTGACACTGAAGAATGAAGGTAAGAAAAAATACTGACTCTTTGGTCTGTTTGTGTTGAATGATACAAGACACCTGTAGGCAGAAGTGAGGGAGAATATGTGATAAAATATCTTCTCTGTCCACAAGCACAAAAACCTGAGGTAAAGCTGACATTTCTGACATATTCCAGGTTCCTGAGCCTGACAAGACCTTTTGTTTTGAGACTGAATATTTTAATTCTTTTACTTTAGGGATTTATCTACTTGGATATTGCATGCAAACATGTGACTTAAGTAATCTGTTGTGTTTTGGCCTTAGGCTAATCAATTTACTTGGTAAATTTTATAATGTGTTGACATGATGCTTTCTTCAGTATATCCAAATGCATCACAGTTAGTTAGCATGGACAGATTTCAGACTGGAACTGTTTTATGTGTGTCCAACTTGAAGCAAGGACAGATGAACACCAGTCTTTGCAAAATCATGTTTATTTTAACAGATGTAATGAGACTTATATGTGTTGCTCAATGTATACCAGCAAATAGGCCACTAGAAGAATTTCTGTGTAGTGGGTTTTAAATGTTGTATATGCTCTTTAGTTTGATCTGACCTTTCACAAGTCAAATAGCATAGCGGTACTATTCTTTATGTAAGACTATGTGCTACTGTTTGAGCAAGCTATGCTACCCTAAGGTATGGTTTTCATGGCAGTAGAATGAAGCTTTATGGTAAAGCTTGCTGGATTTTTAACTCTTAAATATCTGCCGAAAACGAAAAAGTTCTTTTCTGTACTTCAATATGTTCATGTATTTATTTTACAGATTACATTTATAGGTTTTGCTGAAGAGATGGGTACTGCTCATTTGCAGGTACAGTATATATCTATCTATATTGGAAAACAATGTTCTTCAGCACTGGTGATTTCTTCTAAGTAGTACATAATTTTTTAGATGGAGGAATTTTGGTGTTCAAGAAATGAAATATGTGTACCTTGAGCATTTAAAAACCGAAGTTTTAAATATCGTTGAAAGGTTGAAAAATAATTATTTTAATACGATCATCGGTGTTTTATATGTAGTTAAAATATTACCTGGGCCAGTCTTTGTATTGGAATACTCTGGAATAGCTTACTTAAATAGGGGGGGAGGGGGGATTTGTTTTGTGTGTGGGTTTTTTGGGAGTGGGTGGGGTATTTTGGTTTGGTTTGTTTTTGTTAAAAACGTGTGTGTACCAGTATTTTGGTTTGTAGCCCTCTCCTTAGTAGCGTTGTGCTTATTAATATGGTGCAGTTATCATCTGCAAAGCTAAAACTTTACTGAATTGACTGCTGGTGAATTGCTGGTGGGGGACCAAGGGTCAGTATTATGGTTATGCCTTAAAACATTATTCTGGAGAGTTAGATGAGGAAACATTGTCTTAAAAGGGGAAGTGTAGCAAACTAGTGGGCTTGTGCCATGCCATTTTAAAAAGTTAAGGATTTAATCTTCCTGTGCAATTTACACATCAGTATAATCCATAATAGTGCAACTCCACACTTCTGCTCTGTCTAGATCTTGGTAGATAGAGATTGCTGTTATAGTTTTCTGATGTTTAAAAATGAAAACCAGAAACTCTCAATCCATTTGTGTTCAAAGTTGTATTAATGTTGCTGATTAATCAAATGATAATAGTGCTAGACATTCTTTCAAGTATGGGTAAGAACTATTTGGTTGTCTAGAGTTACATGAAATTTAGAGAAAATTGGGCTGAATAGGTTTATGGAGACTTGCTTTGGACCATATGGATCAGTAGTGTTTAGATTGTTTAAAAAAAATCACAAATCTTTCATAGGCCTTTTCTGTATTAGGTAAATCTAAAAGTTATCCAAGATCATGCTTAAAGAAGTGCCTTGTCCCTGTTCAAGTAATAGTGGGCTAAACCACCATTCCAATAAAGCACACTAAGAGCATGTAGAGATCCATTGAGAACCATTATTAGCTGAGTTCAGTCTTCTCTTTGTAGTTGCGTACCTTGTAGGATGTGCAGCTGCTTTTCAGTGTTTAGAAGATTCTCCTTTGTGACTTCTAAGCCTCTTCTGGCCTCTGAGAAACAGTGGAATTTCTTCTTTTGGTAGAACAGTGAGCTGGAGATGAGTGTGGACTGAATTAAAGCTTGTTTACACGAGCTTTACACCACAGTTTGAAAGAGTAAGTGGGGGATGGGGCAAGAAATAGGGGAGAAAAGAGAAGCTTTACCAAATTTAGCAGCTGTTACTATTTACGGGGGGGGCTATGAGATCAAAACCATTATTTTTTCACTTTGTATTCTCAACGTCTTTGTATATTTAAATCAGGAGTTGGCAGCTGTTTCTGCAGAGCTCCCAGATGTTCTGAAATCGCTCCAGTTGTGCAAACTAAAAGAAAACGAGGTTATATTTCTAAAAGATGTAAAGAAAACCTTGGCAAAACCTTATGTCATGAAACATCAGGTAAACGTTTTATATCTTCTTGCATGTGTTAATTACAGTAGCATTTTATTTGGCCTCAGAGTCATACCACACCTTGTCTTGCTTGTGGTTTTGGGCCATCTTAGCCACAGTAGTATTAATGTTGTTATATTTCTGCAGTTTCTTTAAAATGAATGTTAGAAAATCTCAAAATAAACTTGATGCTTTCGAGTGCTGTCTTATTAACAGAAAATATTGAACGAATATTTAATGATGGTGCTGATCCCATGTTTCTGCTAGACTATAGTCCCTTTCACTGCCAATTTGGAAAGAAGATGAAACTTGTCAAGTTACCTGTCTCTGGTTTGCTCAGATATAGCTTTGATCCTCGGCAGACTTTTCTTCTTGAAACAGAGGTGCCAAAAATTATGAGAATGTCAGGTGTTCATAAAACTCAGTGGGCTCTTTTCTTATTAAAAAAATATTTATAATT
>NW_009225517.1:0-21482 GCF_000690835.1 Fulmarus glacialis
CCCCGCGCCTCCGCCTCTTTGTTCTGGGCTGAGCTGGGGCCGGCCACGGGCCGGCCCCACCGGTCCCTTCACAGGAAAGGCAGCGTCCCGAGTGCTGCCTGCCCTCGGCCGCCCTGCCGATTGCAGCAGGCGTGCCTTCGGTTGTAAGTGAAACCCTAAGTGCCTCCTGTGTGAGCCGCCTGCTGCGCAGCGTACTCGGGGATAGCTGCTGCCTTCCTCGGTGCTCCTTGGTCCCCAGCTTGTTTTGGCTCCGTATGCCAAAAATCTCAGCAAAGGAGGTGGCGGGATTTGTTTTTCCCGTGAGGACATGACTGCAGCTCACTGCTGCTTTATTTCTGGAGTAGGAAACTAGCCACGTGCACATGTATGCTTGGAGCATTTGGTAATGTAGCTGATCTGCCTTGTTCTAACGACAAAGTCACTCTGATTTAGACGTAACTATTACGGGCAAGACTGGGCTTTTGCTGATATATTATTATAGTTCACCTAAGCTTTCTCCCGATGAAATAATCCGTGTTAGTATACGGGCTTGAAACCAGCGATTTGAGAACAAGGTAATGGGTCTGTCCACAGTTGGGAATTAGGGCTCGTTCACTATATCATTCAGTTTCTTGTTTCTGCCACCATGCCATAGAAGCTGTCTCTTATGCTTGCCTTTTGTATTTTTTCAGGTGCACAGATAAAGCAGCTGGTAAAGGTAAGAGCTGAATTACTCACTCCTACTGTTGTATTCCATCCAGAAAGTCAGGGCTTTCCCACGAAGGTAGCCAAACATCTGTTGGATCTTCCTTTTAAAGAATGTTTTGTTGCTTGATGACATGCAGTTTCTTTCCAAGGTCTCTCTCGAGATTGTGGAACTGCGATAAGCTGCTGATGATGTTCGCGTGTGCCCAATATGCAAAAACTTATTCTTCCAAATAACTGCTATGGTATTGCTTTGCTGTCAGAAGTTGAGACCACACTGCACTGCAGTTTGACAGTTCGTGTTACACAGTCGTCGCAAGTAGCTGGCAAAACCTGGGCTTGCATCTGTTCTGCTGCTGTCACAAATACAGGTGTAGGTCCTCAGGAGACATATGAAAGACATGTGGAAATAAGAGTATTCAAATACTTACACTTGGCCTTTTCTAGCTTTGGTGGATGGTGAATTTTTTATGCTTATGTCTTCAGGGATGAAAGAGAAAAGTTTTGAAGGGGAGAGAGTAGTTTAACGGGTCTAATCAAGAAGGCCCCAACTGTGAGGAGCTGCGAGCAGGAGCAGAACTTTTGTTCTTCTAGTGCGAACTATGCGAACTCTGTGCATCTATTTAACGGCTTGTACAAAAAAAATGTTAGAGGGCTTTGCTCCTTACCCAGTGAAACAGTTCAAGTAGAAGGCTTTGTGTAGTATTGGTTTTGATCTGGCCCTAGAGAATTGTCATAGAATGAAATAGTGAGGAAAGAAGGTCATGCACCCGTGCAAATGAATTCACCTTTCTGCTGGAGCTGTTCAGTTCTTGTTTGCAAGCATTTGTGTCTTGAAGGCTGCCTTTATTCTTGTAATTCTCCAACTCTTTAACTTTGTTCTTACAAGTCTGTAGCTTTATTCCATTTGGGTGTTGATATCCATCACAGTTCTAGCTGGCCAGGTGTATTTTTGCAGACTAAAGCAGAATTAACCGATGTGTGTTTAGCACAGACCCCACTTGTGTGCATTTACCTCTTACTGCATAAAGGGTGGGCAGAGTGTTGGAAGAGCTTCAGCCTTTTAGGTCAAACCAAAGTTGCTGAAATGTGTAAAAAGGCATGGCATTGTCACTTAATATGCACATAGTGTTAACGTCACATTTTAATGGTGACTCTCAGTGTTTTGGATACCCTTAAGCAGAAATATTTACGTGGTAGTGGTGGAAAACAGGCAGAATAGTTCCATTTTTACCCCAGTTTCTTGGGACGTGCTTGGAAATGGCAAATGTCAGTCTGAAATTTCCCAAATTTGGTGGCTGTCTGCGCTCTAGCCGTTTTAGATTTTGACTTTGGGCTCTGAGAGATTCAGCTGTCCTTGAATGCGAGAGTGGAAAAAGTATTTATTAAATTTCTTGGGCTCTTTTTTATGATTAGACTTGCAGCCAAAATGGATGGCATGAACTTTTGCATGGAAATTGGCACTGAGAAGTGATGACTACTTCTAGTCCAAGGGAAATCTGCCTTGGTGATTTCTTTTTTGTTTGTTCGTTTCTTGTTTGTTTTTTAATCTTTAAAAACCTAGAAGTGAGAAAGCTGCACTTCTGTGTCCCAGCTGCACACCGGATGAAGTCCTTGGTGCACGCTTGTGCTTATTGGGGAAGACATGGAAACAGACTGAATGAAGTGTCTTCCTCAGACAGATCATGCACTATGCAGGAGAGAAGCTTCCCTGCCGCTCCCCCCTTTTTGGCCTTTAGCATAAAATGTTTGAAGAAGCCTAATCAGGTGTAAGCAAACTGCAGCTTTCCTTGCACAGCAGGGTTTTTGGTAGCTAAGAGTCCTCCTCAATTCTGGAAGGTAAAATACCATTCATCCTTTCACCCCTGGGTGGAGCTGGGTTGAGGAAGAAATCCAGTAAAACTGCTGAGTGGTTCTGGTGAAGGCTTTGAATTTGGTGCTAGCATTTACTGGCGTGAGTACTATAAAATACTAAATCTAGTTTAGAATATTAAATTTGCATGAGCTCAGCCATAACTGTTAGCCTCTGTATACAGGGCAAATGGCCTGTGGAAGTGAGCTGTACCTGGTGACATGTCCTGTATATCTATTGGACAAATGAAAAGATTGCTGCACCAAAGTTTGCTCAGTAAGTTTTGTTGCTTTATGTTTGGGATTATATTTTGAAGTAAAATCACCAGTGTTGCTGTTGGTAAAGAAAGCTTAGCGTTGATGGGTGCGATCACAGCTAAATTTGTGCTATCGATTACAACCGAGATGCTCTAACAGTGGAAGTGTCTCGCCAAGTTTTACGTTCTTCTGTATAGTGCCATGGGATCAGAGGGCTTTTCTGCTCGTTGACTTGGGAGCGCAGGCACAAAGGTCTGACTGTGCAGGTCTGATGGGAAGATTACGGGAAGGTTAAAGTCAAAGGTATGTATTGTGTCAGAATTAGCATGCGATTGTTACCATACTAGTGTGCATGAAGGCAGTTGCAAAGTCAGCCATACCAATTGTATTTCCTATCTCTGCTTAGTCATGCAATTGCAATATTTCTCTAATGTGTTTCTGTAGAAATATTAGTTACATAAGTAGAACATTTAATCTCAGCTTATAAATTAATTCATGTAGCTAGAGTCAGACTGTGTAGTATAATTCACATTTGACTTCCCACGACGCTGTGTATTCTTGTGGAAATAATTTCCATTTTAGTTAGGCCTGAATAATTTTAATTATTGGAATATAGATTTAGTGAATACACTTCATGTCCTTGCATCACTGAATTGAAAATCACAGTCGCTTACTGTGACTCTTAAAGTCATTTTAGCAGTCAAACAAAACCTGCTTCTCCTATTTAATTTTACACCCAAACCAGTTTCTGACTCTATCCACCTTTTTGTATGATTTTTACCTCTTTTTTAACCACTTTTAAGAGTTTGAATGAAATCTTTCAGTCAACTACAGTTGAAAAAATGGGCTGTGTAGCTATTCTGGAGGGAGTTGTTGGAGTAATGGGTGAATATAAAGATGCCAGGTTTGTGCTTAGTGGTAGAGCCCCTGCCTTACTGTGTTCCCAAAACACATATCCTTTGTCTTCAGGGTTTTAGAGCTGCAGGTTGCAAGAAGATTACTTCTCCCACAGTAAGAAGAAAGAGGGTGGGGTTGAAAGCATTTGTACAAACGTAATATGCCATGAATGAACACTCATATTACTGAATCTCCGTG
This sequence comes from Fulmarus glacialis, assembly GCF_000690835.1. Lineage (NCBI taxonomy): Eukaryota > Metazoa > Chordata > Aves > Procellariiformes > Procellariidae > Fulmarus > Fulmarus glacialis. The sequence continues at coordinate 3,889 of NW_009225517.1, forward strand.
TCTAATGTTGCTCTGCTTGTGTCATGCAGCTGAAACGTACTCAATGTGGACCCCTGTTTATGCAAGTTATTTTGCTTGCATGTTTTCATCTTGCAACTTTACATTGGTATTGATGCTTTTTTTGCAACAAGAATGAGATCCAGTGTGATTCTTTAAGTGCACGTAGGTATGCAGCTGTATAGTAGTGCTGTTAAAAGGTGGAAAGAAGAGGTTGTTGGAGAGGTAAAACAGGGCCACATGAACCCTTTATTTACTTAAAGCTGTGATCAAAAGAGATGTAGTGCCCTGTGCATGGAGAGTCACCTCCTTGGAAGTCTGTTCTCAAATCAAAGTTGTTTTGCACAGCATGAGCTAGAGAATGATGCCAGCAGTATTTACATACTTCTTTAGCACGTGGTTATAGAAACTGTGCGTTAGAAAGGGAGTCGTGTGGAATAGTTTTGGTAGATGTTCACACATGTGGAGAACCATCTTGGTGATTTGTTCCATGATTTTTTTTTTTCCCCCTGATCTTTCTGTATGAGGCTACTATAATACACTTTGTGGGTGGCTGGTATTGCAGCCATTCTCCTACCACCGTGTCTTTCAAACTGCGATTTGAAGGCTCAGGGGAGAGAGGAGGTCAGAAAGCCATTTCTTCAAGGACTGTGAAAGGAAATGAGTGGGAAATACAAGCTTGCTTTGTAGCAGTCCACTTTTAACTGCTAGAAAAAATGTAAGGTTCCACAGATTAAAAGAAGATGGAAAACTTTAAGACTCTAGTTGTACAAAATGGTTTTGTAGCATAGATAACTTGCATTATATCTCATTATTTGTATTCTTAAAGTTTCGTGCTTCTTTGGTAGTGAAGCTTTCCCTTCTGCTTTCCCTTAAGACTTTGTCAATGTTTTGAGAGCAAAATGTCATTACTTAAAATCAAATCTTATAAAAATGTGCTGAATTTAAATAACTCAGGTTGCCCGAACCTACTTTGACTCCTACAAGGATTTTCCTGTGTCCCTTATGCATAATTTCACAGCTCTTTGGCGGGGGCGGGGGGTGTGTGTGTGTGTGATTTTGATAGAGGTTTATGCTAGGATTTTTTTCCCAAGTTTCATTTTTGTCTGTGCCATTATAAAATTAATGTTCAGTGCCTTATCTGTTATATGGTTACTATGTTAAATCTAAGTCGCAGTCTGAGATGTATCTGTGTTGTGGTGCATTTGTTTTCATAATAGTTGTTTTGTAACTTAATAATTCACAGTTTATTTTCCTTTCGCTTAATTGTACATGGGTATTTTCTGAAAGCATCTACTTTGCAGGGCTAGTAAGATGCTTTCAAATGCTTTATAAATCAAAGTTTAGAAAATTTCTTGTTAGTAATCAATAAACTGTTAATTTGTAACAGTTGAAAGTTTCATTTTTCTATACATCAAGGATAGATAAAGTGGCATGGATACCTGTTACTGTTGTGATGTCAAAAAAAGAGAGGAATCTATTACTGCAGCAAGCTTACCTCTGAGCTGCAGGCTGAAAGGGCATTGGTAGATAAAAGCTTGAACATCTGAACAAGTGTGGCTGGTAAAAGTAGATGTGGAGTACCAAACAGCTGCCAGTTCTGAGAGTAATTGAGTAGATTTTCAAGCTGCCAGTATAGCAGGACTGGTTGCATAGCAGTGCACCAGTTATAAAAGGCTGGTTTATGCCAAGTCTACAAGTTGTGCTCTAAGCAGCAGAAGCAAGAAGCTCTGCTTCCAGGGGGGTTCCATCCTTTGTCCCCAGTGAAACCTGAGGACAGCAGTATCTCCCAGCAGTGCTGCTGACTTTGCAAAATGGCATCTGTACTAGTGTTACTTCTGCACACCTTTCCTGTGGGGAATGGTAATTTGGGTCTCTGTTCTCTGGCTACCTGCTTATTTTTCCCAAAATACAGAGCAACATGGCCACTGCATCCGCAGGTTATTAGGGGAACAGGGGTAGAAGCAGAGCGGTGGACAGACACAGCATGATCATGCAAGTCCTGTGATGAAGGAACTACTACTTCTTATTCAGGAAGTAAATGCAGTTGGTTTGGACTTTCCCTTTCTGCTCTTTGCAATGAGTAATTGATATGTGCCTGGGACTTTGTTTTCCTTCAGTGCGTGGAAGGAAGGTCGGGGAGGTGTTGGCTGTGGGATATGTGTATTTAGTGCTCAGGCCCTTGTTGGCTTGCTGTCAGTTACCCAGACACGCTCTTAACACTTGCTGCATCCAGTGATGTAAAAAAGAAGCAGTAAGCACCCTGTCTTGGAACAGTCTCCTATAAAAAAAATGCTGCGGGGCTGGGGAGTGATGCAGCTGCAGATAAGCAAGAAACAAAGCATGAGAAAGTGTGAGTGCCAGTCTCCGTGGCTTCCTCTGAGTATCCTGCCTGCAAAGTGGATTTATGATACAGGGAGGAATTGAGACTCGTAAGGATGAATTTATCCCCTGGTCTGGGAGGCAGTGGACAAACTTTGGCATATATCCCTTTTGTTTCAGTTCGTGGCAATGCTGGTATATGTAGGAAAATATGATAGAGATGCTTTCACTGATTTGGTAACCCTGTGTGCAGTGCTCCAGGGGCAGAATTAGAGTGTGAATGAGAATATATTTCTGCTGAACGTCTGAAATGGGAATCTGTGCTGACTAGCATGGTGAGTAAAGATGGAGCGTTACTGGGGTAAGCTCTGTTAAGAAGCTTGTGTTTTGGTTGTCTAAACAATTGTAACGGAGCTACAACTTTGTAGCTAGTTTCTTCCCAGGTTTCCTTTTCTTGCCCCTTCTCCCAGAGACTGGTGTTTTCTTCACAAATTTTAAGATTAAAGGACGTTTGCCTCTTTGTGTACCATCACTCAAATTTATACATGTTTTCTGTCCTGGACACTGTTAAGTTTAAAGGCTGTTGGGAAGAATCAGCAGAATGGTGAAAAGTACCTCAGAATGAAAGCTGTTTATCATTAAGTGACTGACTTAAGAGAGAGTTCAAGGTAGGAAGAACCTCAGGAGCCAAAAGATCAAAAGGATTGGTAGGACTTTTGTGGATTTTCCCCATCTCTCTTGAATGACTTCCTGTAAGACGCAGGCATCCATGCAGTTCCCGAAACTAACTTCTGCAGTGGCTACGGGATGAGATGGATAATAATTAATGTCAGTATTGGAGAGTCGCGGGGGAGTGTGAGCGTGGGGCCATTTCTTGGCATGCTCATTTTGCCATGTCTCAGCTTCGGTTGCCCCCTCCATGAAATGTGATTTGGGCAAAAGACAGCAACCCTGGGTCTTAATCTGAGGTTGCATGTGCCAACTGGCCGGCAGACTCCGCCAAAGGAAGGCACGTAATTCATTTTCCAGCAGCTGATCTGAAAAGCAAATGCTCGGTGCTTCTTTTTGCTTTGCACTGAGGGTGCCTTGATACCTTTTGTGTCTCCTGTATTCTTTTGTCCTCCTGGAGCCTGAGTTCTTATGACCTGGTGTCCATCAGCACTGTTGACACTTGCCACGAAATAACAGGATGTTGGTCTGCAATCCATTTTCCGTGCGTCTTCTGGGAGGACAGGAACCTTCCAGAGAAATGGTGGCTAGCCAGAGCTAGTGGTGTGGACAAGTTTATGCAGTTTTAAATGCAGAATTGACTACAGCCTCTCTAATTTAAAATTTTCCTATGTTTCAGTGTCAAGAGATTCATGCAGCATCTTTTTTTGTTGGAAGAGCAGAGCCTGATTATCCGTAATAGCAATGTTTATTCCCTCTATCTTGTTTCTCTTGCTTCTTTGTGCCATTAGCCAAATCCTGCTAACTGAGGAATGTGGCTTTCTGTGTAGAGATATTTGTGAGAGGAGAGGGGTAATGCTGTGTTCATCCACAGGGCCTGGATTTAACCAGGCTAAGCGTGATACCCAAGACGGGACTGAAAATAACCGTAAGGTCCCTGTGTGGTCAATTGAGAGAGGTAGGTATCTCCTTCCACTGGTGATAAGGAGACACAAGGACAGCCATGTTCCTAACCTAAATGCAGATGTGAGTCCTATTACTTCCTGCCTAACATCAGAAGTTTGGGGAGGACACAATTAAAATTGCAACACCTCCAGTGGCAGGCTTGTGATTACCTCTAATGCCAGGTCAGGTGTGTTAGAAAGCAGCAGGAGGAGGAAGTGCTGCTTTTCTGTCTAAGCCAGTTGCTGCCTCTATTTAGTAGTTGGTGGGTTTTTCTTGTTTGGTTGTTGTTTTCTTGTTGTTTTGGTTTTTGAGAGGCAGGCTGGATTCATCAGAAAGCTGTTCTTGTGAAGGAAAAAGAAAATTTAGGTGTGGGAAAGATAAAATTTATTAAAAAATCTAGGACTTTTCTTTTGCAGTTTTAGATTTCAGGCAAAGCCTTGCTAAGTGCTGATTCCAGCTGCTAGTGCAGCTGAATGCTTTGCAGGTACAAGTTTCCTGGTGCAGCTCTGACCCTTGCATAGGGACCTGTGTCCCCTGTTGGGAAGGTCTAGAATGATAAGGATTTTCAACTCATAGCTCTATATTGCTTTACGAGTTCTACTGCAAAGTAAATATTTGATGCTTCTCCTAACTATGGGGTTTTTTCGGAGGTACGTAGGTATTCATAGCATGTAAAAATGCAATTAATATCTTAGACAAGCATGCTGAAGTAGAGGAAGAAGTAAAAAGGAGAAATCATGGGGAAAGGCTTATTAAACACCTTCACTTCAGAGGAAATGAAGCAAAATTGCTAGATGAGCGGTGTACTTTGTAGAAATGTATTCTCGGTGAGGTCTGTTTTAACTCCATAACACTAACCTTTAAAATACTAGCTCTTGCTAAGAAATAGCTGAATGCGTGATCTTCCAAGGGAGTAAACCTCTTTCAAGAGCAGCAGCGTGTGCTAACTCTGGTAGCATGGTAGCATTTGAGTGGGAAATTTCTAGAGAATGGTTTCAAGTGTCTTTGGGTTCGATTTAGCATTCAAAAAACGTGAGGATATTCACAATTAGGATTAAAAATGTAGAGCAGTCATAGTTTACCTTGAGATCTGCTAAACCAGGAAGCCAGAAAGAAGGCGTATTCATTCTCTGATGATGAAGTGAGCTTCATACATGCAAGACATAAGACTTGTTTGCAGCCCTTCAATACAATACAGGGAGCTCATAAGGAAGATGGGGACAGACTTTTTAGTAGGGCCTGTAGCGATAGGACAAGGGGGAATGGTTTTAAACTAAAAGAGGGTAGATTCAAACTAGATATAAGGAAGAGATTTTTTACAATGGGGGTGGTGAAACACTGGAACAGGTTGCCCAGAGAGGTGGTAGATGCCCCGTCCCTGGAAACGTTCAAGATCAGGTTGGATGGGGCTCTGAGCGACCTGCTCTAGTTGAAGATGTCCCTGCCCACGGTTGGACTAGATGACCTTTAAAGGTCCTTTCTAACCCAAACCCAGCCTTGCTGGGCCCCTCTTCCAGTGCTTGACTGTCCTCTTGGGGGAAAAATGCTTTTCCTGTATCTAGTCAGACCTCCCTGTTTCAGTTGATGACCAGTGTGCACCTCCAGCAAGGAGGTTTGGGCTGCTTGATAACCTGCCTGTACATTGTAAGGCTGCTGTTGTGTCCCCCCAGGGTTTTCTGTTCTCCAGGCTGAACAAGCACGTTTCCCTCAGCTTCTTCTCACAGGTTGTGTGTTTCAGCCCCCAGCCGTCTTGGTCGTCTCCTCTGGACTTGCTCAAACATGTTGAGGACGTTCTTGTGGTGGGAGTCCAAAACCGGAGGGGGAATCTAAATGTGGTCTAACGAGTGCTCCTGTGAATGGCACCCAGGATGCTGTGGACCTCCCTTGCTGTCAGGGCACACTTCTGGCTCTTGAGGTGCAGTTTGCTCTTCACTGGGACTCCCAGTGTAGCAGACCTGCTCCCCAGCCAGTCCTTAGAGGACTGTCCCGTGGCTTTGCCAGCAGATGCTTGAAAAACTCCGGGCGTCTCAGTGGTACTGCTGACTGGTGCTTAGGCAGCAGAAACCCACCTGAAACTAGATAGCAGTGTAAATGTATTTGGGTAAAAAGGAGTGGATCAGAGCTTAGCCTAGAGCTTAGCCTGCAGCCTTAACCTGTGGAGCGCTGCAGGTGGCTTTGTGAACTAAAGCAGTGGCAAACCTGGAGTACTGAGCATAGCCAGCTACTTGGAATTAATTTCTTCAGCCCGTCATTAGTGAAATTTCAAAAGGCATTTGAGTTCATTAAGGCCCAGTGTCACAGCAAGCACCGAAGAGTGAGATCAAGTGAACTGTACTTGGGAATTTTAGTTTTTGAGGGATGAACTTGCTCACATAAACATTTTAGCCAGTTCTGTTATCTTGCCAAAATATATCTGGAGATCAGCAATCAGCCAAAAAGAAACTACCTGTAGAAGCTATAAATGAGTACAGAGACTTTAGACTAATAGCGCTTGTGATGCTTTTTGCTCTAGCATAAGACCTGAAACATCCAGCTCAGATTCCTCAGGGTTATTACCAGGTGTACAATTCTGATTAAATATGTGTTTGGGGGATTCTCCAAACAGGACTTTTAATGTGGTCCAATTTTGAAACTAGTCTTTCATAAAGCAGTTGCTGAGGTTTATGAGTGTCTATCCTGTAGTGCTTAGGGGAGATCAGAGGCAGCAAATAATCATCTTAGAAGCCTTTATAAGAGGGAAATGTAAGCTGTTTTTAAATATTTGTGTCTTTACTTCGAGGCAGTAGGAAATGTGATAGGAGTTTTAAATTAAGGCTTGCTGAAGTAAGGCCCTGGGGTATGTCCTGTCTGGCTTGGCAGAGCTACACTCCAAATCTTTGAGGTAGTAGTTTCCCCGTCAGAGTAGTTATGCTATTCAACATCATGCAACAGAGAGGAGTGTGAGTTAATGATGGGATTTATGCTTTTTATTATTATTAAAGAGATGGCAATGGATGTTTCAGATCCCAAAGAAGAGAAGGAAGAGGAGGAAGTTTCCAGTGTCCTCAGCCATGGCTCTCCTGTCAGCACAGCCAGGCCTAGCAGAAGCTGGCGCAGCAGCAGGTCAGCCACTGCAGCCCGCCAGCGTGACACTGAGAATTCACGTGCCTCCAGATCCAAGACTGGTTCCCTGCGGCTCGTCTGCAAGTCAGAGCCAAACACAGACCATCTTGAATACGGTATGTGGGAAGCCCTGGCATGAAAGAGCCTGGAGATAGTCAGGGCTTGGGAACCTTTGAAGGGATCCGGATGTGGGTGTAACTGTGTGAGCTGTATGCAGACTGTGGCTGGTACAGGCGTGGTGCTTCTTGGTCATGAGTACCTTCTGCCACCAGCACTCCTGGCACTGAATGTCGACGGAGGTATCTTGAGACAGATGAGCTCACTGCAGCGAACACAGATTGAAACCTAATGGTGACTTTTCCTTTCAGAGGTCACAGAAGAGCATCAGTCTCCAGCTGGAATCAGGTAGGAAACTCTTTATTTTGTGGTATTTCTTCCTGTGTAGTGTCTCAAGAAAGGAAAATAAGGGCCTGAGTTTTTTCCAAATAAATGCTTCTGTGAAGGGACCTATGGGGTAAATAGTAGCTCTGTTTTCATTCAGTCCTGGACCTTTGCGTTTTCAGTCGGGATTGAAGATGGACTGCAGACATCAGGAGATATTGTGGAGAAGTGGATAGTTAGATTTGATCTGGGCGTTTCATCTGGTAGCTTTATTCCTTTCAGAGCAGATGCTGTAGTTAGGTGTAGTTAGCAGATGCTGTAGTCCAAGAGGAGATTGATCTGCCTAGCCTGTCTGTTTTGGCTGTCATCATGCTCCTTAGTGCAAGCTGTTAGCTTTCCCCAGTCATGCTGGATGAGAAAGTGCTGTGTAATAGTGTCTTTCCCATCCTAGGGGATGATGCATGAATATTCTTGCAGTAGTGCTTAGGCTGTTGCTGCTAAAGTCCTCTGTTCTCCTTTTCTCCCAGCAGTGATGACGAGGAGGAGATGCTCATCAGTGAGGAAGAAGTTCCCTTCAAAGATGATCCAAGAGACGAAACCTACAAGCCCCATTTAGAGAAGTATATTGGATTATGTACTTACTGTGTTTTTAGACCCAAAAAAATTGTGACATCTTAGTTGAATGAGCTTAATACAACTCAAAGAACTTGTGCTAGTTGCTAAGGTGGAATGGCTCCCGTTGGACACAGTGTTTTCTAAATATTGCCTACAGCTATCGGGACTGTTCTTCTCTAACGGACTAAAGCCTTTAGAGCCCTGCTGGCTGCCAGGTTCTTCCTTAATCCTTGTTCATACTTCTGCTTAGAAGTGGGACTTGGTAAACAGACCTGAACTTCGATCCAGTTTTTGCTTAAATCTCTGTAAAAAGCAGACAACGGGAGGAGTATTGGAATAATATGTTGTATTTGTGTCTTTGTAGGGAAGCACCAAAGCAAAGGAGAAAAGCTAGCAAGGGGAAGGAGGAAAAAGAGAAACAGAAAGAGATTAAAGTAGAAGTGAAAGAAGAGAGTGAGTTTCAGGAAGATGAAGAACCACCAAGGAAGTGAGTAAAACTGCAGTTATATGTAGCAGTGTGTATTGTATATTTTGCATTCTTGCAAGTGTACAACAGTGTTTTGTTGTTGGCTTCCCCCCTCCTCCTCTGGGCCTGAAAGCTAATAGGGCAGAACCTTTTGTTCAGATAGAAGTCCTGCTTCCTAGTATCTTGTGCATGTTTGGCAAGGAAAAATAAAAAAGTTGGTATTTTCATTTAGTTTAAGTGGAGGGGTTTTTCTCCATATTGTGGTTTAGTCAGCCTACCTGGATATGGCCACACAGTGTGAAATACTTCAGAGCATTCTTAAAATTGGTTTCTTTTGTGATGTCTGAAGTGGATTAGACTGTATTAGAAAGCCAGTCTGAGAAGGCAACATCTCTTCTGTTATGTGCCTAGAGAGAGACACGGGAATACTTTGTATGTGTCGTGTGGTAAGTGTCCTCTTTGTATGTTTGGGACTAACATACCAGAGCTCAGGAAAAACTGCTGTGTTCTCCCTCGTTTTGGAGAAATAAAAGAACAGACTTTTGCTACCTAGTCAGTCACTAGTGCTTTGAGTGGAGACTCAAAACCTTCGGGTATGCTGTCACTCAACACTGAAGCTTTCCTTCTGGCAACTGAGGTAGATTGGATTTATGTGTCTGTGTCAAAGTTATTCTTTGGGATAGTGGAGGGGGAGGAAAAAGCAGGTTTTGTACTTTAGCTCCTCTATGAGCAATTGGAACAAATGGGGCTCCCTCTGCTGGTCTGTGGCATGGGGCTCTGCACACCTTCGTTTTAATTTCCCTTGCTGTTCTAAGCTGCTGCAGAGCTGATTTACATTGGAGAGGAGTAAGGATGCTGATATTTTGAGGACTTTTTTTTTCTGTTAGAGATGGCTTTCTGAGGCTTGTGGTTGTGTTGTTTGGATCAGACGCTACTTTTGTGCATAATAAAACCTGTGCCTCTTCTGAAGGCTTGGCTTGAATGCTGAGTTCAGCGTGTTACTGGCATGGTCTTGCTATCAGTAAAGATGTCTCAGTACAGTCTAGAAAAGACTTCCATCAATCTACTGTAAGTGTCTCTGCAGCAATATGATCAAGCAGGCACGATGTTCTGGGCAGAGCTATTGCTTGAGAGGGTGCATTTTACATGTAAGCATAGGTCTGCTCAAATGGAGCATAGAATTTTGTCTTGACAGGTGTATAAGCTGCTATAGTTAATTCAGAGGACTGTAAAATAGCTGCTAGATCATTAATCCTGTTCTTCCTAGTCATGTAGATTGATGTTTTTCATGTGGTATGAAACATTACCCAACAGAGCAGAGAAAATAGGGTGCACCATCAAATCTGGACTGTGTTGGCAAAATTAGATGTTTATAAAAAATGCATTAGGAAATGGGAGGGGTTTTGAGAGCAAACCACATGAAGCATTTATTCTCGAGAATGTTGCCTTCCTCTGAATCTGCCTCCAACTTGCACTCGATTGGTTTTTCTAGAGCTTGCAGTTAATGAGGCAATAGCTTGCTAACTGTCTGCAGCAGAAACTTACGAGAGCAGAATCTGGTGTGCTGGTGTGCAGCCTGGAAAGGGTTGAATTTAATTATAAGGTCGCAAGTTGTTTGGACAGTTGCAAGTTTAAAAGAAAAAATGTGAAGTGTGTCATGCCTGGTTGAGGGTTTTTTAAAATAGCCCTTCCTCACTCCATTGTGGCAGAAGAGTTGGTCATTTCTAACCGCAGCCTGTTGGGCTCTGGCTGTCTGATACCTGTTCACTGGTATCTGCACAGTTGTGAATGGTGGGCTGAGACATATTTGAGCTAGGCAACCATGTTCAAAAATGTGTTGTACGCTAAACCTAGTCATGCAGCTGCAGCCTGACTATGTTAGCAGAGGCAGGGTGATTTGAGGTCTGCCACATGCCATCGAATGTCATGCAGAAAAAAGTGTCACCCAGGTATCAGAAACATAGGGACCACCACTCCCCAGGGAGCGGTCTTCTGTGTGATGTGGCAGTTCTGCAGAATGCAGGGACAATTTGCCTGGAGGCCTGGTTACTTAACTTCTTTAGGGAACCTGCCCATCTATTATAAGACTGTTTCCTTAGAAACTCTTCAGATGTTTTGATCCAGAGCAGGTAGCTGACTTGCCAGAGCAGCTTGACTTGCCGGGTGCAGTGTTACTTTTCAGCCTAAAAGCATAGAAGAGTTCTGTAGTATTTCTTATAACATTTTCCTGCTTTATAGCGTACACTTAAAAAACTCTGCCCACTACCAATGTAAAGAAACTTCTTTCAATTCTGTTTCTGTAACCCTGTTACAGGAGGGGAAGGAGGAGAAAGGATGACAAGAGCCCAAGGCTGCCCAAGAGAAGGTAGGTGATCTCTCTACTCAGTTCTGTTCTGAAGACTTGCTTCCCTTGTGTCCTACATAGAGATGTTGATTGTCTCAAAGGCATCTCTCTTGCACAGTGTAGAAATATGCCTGAAAGGGGAAAAAAATAAAAATAGCAGCATGCCTTGACTTCCCTCCTTTCCTCCCCCCTTCTCCCTGTAGGTGTGGGTTTGATTTCTTCCAGCTGAACCAGGCCCCTGCGCCTTCCTCCCCCCCTTCTGAGTTAATCCCTAGCCTGGCATTGCCCAGTGATAAGGTTCTGGGAACTCTGTGTCTCCTGGGGTTTTCTCAGCTCTGCGGAGAACCCTCAAGTAGTGCTAGGAGTGGAGGGAACTCTTGGACACAGTCTCTATCAGCATAGCCCAAACAGGAATACTGAAGCAGTAATCCTTTGCTCTCACATGACTGAGCTGCATTCGCACTCATTTATCTTGCTGCTGCCCTGGCTTCAGATGCTAACCACTCTGCCCGTTTCCTTACTGACTTCTTAGGAAGAAGCCTCCGATACAGTACGTGCGCTGTGAGATGGAAGGCTGTGGCACAGTCTTGGCTCACCCACGTTACCTGCAGGTTGGTTGAAATTTTTCACTTCCTGAATGGCATGTGTGAGGGCCGGGAAGGGCCATTTGGAACAGGCAGCTAATCCTCCACTGGCACTGAAGCACTCCTTTCTAACGCTGTCTTTTTGGTAGACTTAATCAGTTGTGACTTAATCAGTTGTGGCCAGTGTGTCTCTGTATCTGTCCTGTTGCTAGATGTCCACATTCATTTGGCTTTCTTCTCTCAATGGAGATCAAAGCCTTTGTGTTCATGGTATAAGGGTGTCTTATCAGTGATTGGAGTCTGGTGGCCTGCTGAGGGGTGATCTGGGATCGATGTGTCTCAGCTCTTCTCTTAGCCCTGTAAAGAGAGAGTCTACAACCTTTCACTCTTCCTTTATAGCATCACATAAAGTACCAGCACTTGCTGAAGAAAAAATATGTGTGTCCTCATCCCTCCTGTGGTCGGAGCTCCTGCGGCATGCCAAACACCACACAGGTACAGGGAGGTGGGAAATAGATACAAACTCCTCTTCGGGTCAGTGAACAGAGGGGGGGCGGAAATGGAAAAGCCTCTAGGAGTTCTGGGGAGAGTGAAGCCAAGGCAGGTGGCACAGATACCAGCAGCAGCAGGGTATTATTTCCTTCTGGATTCCCATCTTTTAAGGAAATGAAAGAAATAGGCTATAGAGTTTTTAATTTGCCCCCCAGCAAGTATCACTCAGGGTTTCTGTAGAGGTATTATCCTAATTTGCTAGTCCTTCAGTATTGGTCAGAATGGATAATTAGCTCTTAGGAGAGTCTTAATCACGCCTTAATTCTCCAGATCAGCTGCTGTGGTGTATTGTGGGACACCTCGTCCTTTGCTATGCCTGCTGGCCTCCCTTCTAGTTCTGCTGCTTCTTGGGCAGCTTTACCTGCAACATGTGAGAGCTGGGAAAGGGAGCAGTTCTGCGGGAGAGTAATGCTCCAACTGGTGTTGCTTTTTAGATCAAAGGGATTACATCTGTGAGTACTGTGCCCGGGCATTTAAGAGTTCTCATAACTTGGCCGTGCACCGAATGATCCATACGGGCGAGAAGCCCTTGCAGTGAGTACCTCTGCTTGTCTCTTGCTCTCCTACTTTGAGGAACCCTTGGATACACCCGTTCTTGGACTGCTCCGAGAGCAGGGGCAGCTCTGAAGTAAGGGCTGGAACCTGTTCTCGGTGTCCCAGCTCTCTTTAAATGCACACCTGTAGGAGTGTTTGAGCTGCCACTTGTCTCACCTGCTCCTCGAGGCAGTGTCTCAGTAGAGATCTGAGGAACATAAGCCCTCTGCAAATAAAACTAGAAGAGCTGGAGCTATGGTGACATCCCATTTTAGTGAACCCTTGCTGTTTTCCTGGGCTGCCGCTTAGCTACTAATGTCCCCACAAGTGTGTGGGGATGTCCCTTTGTTGTAACCTCCCCCTTCTCCCCTCCCAGGTGTGAGATCTGTGGATTCACCTGCCGGCAGAAGGCTTCTCTCAACTGGCACATGAAGAAGCATGATGCGGACTCCTTCTACCAGTTCTCCTGCAACATTTGCGGCAAGAAATTTGAGAAGAAGGACAGTGTCGTGGCCCACAAAGCCAAAAGCCACCCCGAAGTGCTTATTGCTGAAGCACTGGCTGCCAATGCGGGTGCCCTGATCACCAGCACCGACATCCTGGGCACTAATCCTGAGGCCATTGCGCCGCCCACCGATGGCCAGGGCCTCCCCCTTCTTCCTGACCCCCTGGGAAGTGCTGCCCCAGCAGATTGCCTGCTGCTGACCCCTGACGGGATGCCGAAGACATACTGTGGTGGGGCAGAGCGAGTGAGCCTGGTGGCTGACGGCAAGCTGTTTGTGGGCAGTGGCAGCAGTACAAACGCAGAGGGGCTGGTCATGAACACAGAGATCCTGGGAGCCACCACGGAGGTGCTCATCGAAGATTCAGACTCCACTGGACCCTAGTGGGCAGGGAGCACGTGGGTGCTGGGACAGTTTGGACTCTGTATTTAAAAGGAGGAAGGCAAAAAAAAGGAGACACTTACTGAAAGAGAGAAAAGTTAAACAAAACTTACAATACTAGTAAATAACCGAAGGGTCTGCTCCCCTCCAGCGTGGATCACAGCACATCCTCTTTCTCCCAACCACTTCTCTCTCTCCCACTGCTCCTTTGTAGAAAGGGTCACATGCTGCCATTACCAGAGCAAGTTGGACTGAGCGACAGATTTCTCCAAGGGAAGGGGGACTACTGAAACCCTTCGCTCTACCCCAAAGCAGATGCCTTTCTGGCTCCTTGATGTGGCCCCACTTGTAAACTAGAAAGCATTTGATGTGCTCTGGACAAGTTTCTTAGGACTCCCTCTCGCCCCTGGTCCCAACTTCTATGCATCGCTGCACTCTGGTCCTTGCAGTCTCATTCTTCCTCCCGGGGCTGGGAGTTTGGCTTGGCACTTTAGGCCCCCTCAGCAGGGTGAGCTGTGAAACAGCGCACGTCCCTCTCCCCACCGCGCTCCTCTGCTCCAGCTCTGGCAGGAAGTCGAGGGAACGCCCTGGCTTATAGATCATGTTTGCTTGGAGAGGCCCGGGGGCTACGGGAGCCCTGCGTGGGAGAGGCAAGGAGGAGCATCCCAGTTTGACGACAGTAATTTGCACTTTGAACATGTTTCGTTTTTGTGTTGTGGTAACAAGATTCCTTATTTATTGATTAAAAAAGGGTCGGTATTTTTTAGTTATGTTCTTTGGGGGTGGGGGTGGAGGGGGTTCAGGCTATTTCCCAGTAGGCTCCTTCGCACTAGCGAGCTGCAGGGAGCACGTCGTGCCATCGTAACAGCAGCTGGGAGAGCTGAGATGAAGGCAGCATTCTGGAGTCAGATGTCTCTCGCAGCTTTTCCAGAGTAGAGGGAGAACCCCTGGAGAAGAGCGTGTTTGCAGTGGGAGTCTCTGCAGCAGCGTTTTAGCAGGAGGATGAGGTGAGTGATGGAACAGCTCGCTGTTGTCTCCCTCCCTCCCAGGTCGGGGTGAGCTCCTTGCATTAAATGCTCTTTTTGCCTCCCCCTTGCTCCCTGGCCTTTCAGGGAAGAATATCATTACCCAGGAACTTGTTCTCGTGACTTAGGACAGTTGTGAGCTGCTTGCTGCTGGGGGATGTTGTGCTCCTCATCCAACTCTGCCTCTCCTTTCCCGGTCTAGACAAAGATACAGAAGCAGGGACTGGATATGGTTATTCCAGGCTTGTTTATCCAAGGCAATAGACTGATGCGGGACTAAGGGGCTGTCAGCTTCTCTCCCTGCCCCCATTTTGCGGGGAGGGTGTTGTACCGCCGTGTTCTCAAAGCTTCTGTCTTCTGCACAAACACCCCTGCTTTCCATGAAATGTGGCGGTTCAAGTGTTGCCTGTCGGTGTAGGTAGGACAGCTCTGAGCCCTTGGAAAAGTTTACATAGGATATGATGTGTCTGCTATGGAGACTTGGATCTTTTTGCTCTTACCTGAAACTTTGTGTGGAGACTCAGTGGCCTTGAATTCATAGTGGTTTTGGAAGAGTAACTGGAAGTAATTTTGGAAGAATAACCTGGGCTTTTTGTTTGTTTGCTTGGTTTTTTGGTTGGGTTTATGTGGTTGGGAGCAGAGCTGAAGTATCTTGTCCAGCACAAGATCAGCTAAATTGTCTGTAGCACACAGCAACTAGGCAAAATCGGGTACCTGGGGTCTGGAGAATGGCATTAAAACATGGAATTTAATTGGAAACTTTTTACAGGAAACTGACTCTGAACACCCACTCTGTCCCCTGTGCTGCCTGGAAATCCATCTGTGGCCCAAGCCTGACAGCTTTTATTGGACCATTTGTCCTGATTTGCCCCCTCCCTTCCTCCCTTACGCTGGTATCTTTGTCAGAGCAAGTTGAAAAGCTTCTGGTGTTGGGGTGGTTTGTGGCTGAACAGTTTGCAATCCTGGTGTCTTGTGCCCTGGGTGTGGGCATCCCACATTCTTGCACGGTGACAGCAGCGTGTCTCCCATGCCTGAAGGACATGCGTCCAGCCACAAGCCTCTCCTGGAGACAAGGATGAAAGCCCAGCGTACCTGAACACAGGTCTCCTGGGACAGTGCGTGTCAGGTCCGCGGTGGTATGGTGTTAAACTAAACCAATTTCTTCAGTTGGGATGATCCAATTTCTTGCTTGGATCAAATTATTGTGATTTCCCAGCAGGAAGCTTTCGGGTGGCCAGCTGGTCCCCTCCCCTTGCAAACTAAAGAGAAGCAGCACAATGAGATGTGTTCAGACCTAACTCTGATGGTTTCACCCCCCAGCAGTGCAGGTCTTCTGTCCGGGGAGACTTGGGGCTGGCTGAGCCACGTTGTGTGGTGCAGGTCGGCCACCTCATCCTCACGCTTGCTGCAGACCATGCTGCTGGAGCTGCTTTTCGTGCCCTGCCCCTGTGCCCCGTGAGAGGTACGGAGCAGGCAGAGCCTTGCACAGAACACTAAACAGAGAGCTTGGGGTTTTGTTTTCTGAGGGATGGCATTAAAATGCTTTTGGGTCAAGGGCTTGCTCACCTCTGGTGACGGAACGTTTGGCTGGGAGGTGAGGGAGGCTGCCTCGTCCTGTGTCTGCCCCAACAGCCCCGAGCGGAGCAAAGAGTTTGCCGGCGGCCGCATTTCTGGGACGCAGAATCGAGCAGCTCATTTGCCTCCCGGCCCGGACACCTCTGATCCCTGCCACTCCCCACCTTGTCCTTCCATGCACACCTCTCGTAGCTCTCCTTTTTCTTTTTCTGGTCTTGGCCAGTTGCCTGTCTGTCCTCTAACCACAGCCTGCTAACCCCTGATGCAGGAGAGACTGGTGTAGCTCCCTTCCCACTCCCGTTTGAAACCCTAAAACTGACACAGCCCTCCTGCAGCTCCTCTTCCCCTTGATGTCTCTCCTTCACTCGCATGCAGTTTGCTTAAATAAATTATTGTAGTAGTTTGCAATAAACTTTTTTGTATTTTTTTTTTCCCTGTATTTATTTTTTTTTCTCCTCCTGGGGAGGGAAGGGAAGGGACGCAGGGCCCTTTGCCTGCTCTCGGCACTCTGGAGAGCTTGTGGGTGCTGTGCCCGGCGTGGGCAGTGGCATGCGGACAGGGGCCTCCCTCCAGGGGCCCTGGAGTGCAGGGTTTGGGCCGGCGGCTGTGCCAGCTGGAACTGGGGGGCTCCCGGAACTCGGCAGCGCTTTCTGCAGTAGCCACCAGGTGGCAACGACTCTGTTGGATTGGCCACCAGCCCTGGGGGGCTGGGGCAGTCCCCCAGGCAGGCTGGAGCAGGGCTCAGTGTACTGTGATACTAAAAGGAGACTGCTTTTCAACTCCTGTTTTTTTCTCTTAATCTGGGTCATGCATAACCAAAATAAACGTACTGAGGAAAAACCTAACCAACCAAAAGGGCTGTTTGTGTCTTGGTGCATGCAGCTCACCTCTGGTGGGTGGCTGGTGTTGCCCTGGGGTGGGCTGGGACCTCCTCCCCTGTCTGCAGCTCCGCTTTGGGGCAGGACCGCTCTGGGAAAGGGGGGTTAGACCTGGGGGACACAGTCCCATGCAGCCATGGGGGAATAAGAGGGCTGGAGGCGGCTGGGACAGGCCCCTGCAGTCTTCTGTTGGGTTTTGGGTTGCAGCCCAGCCTACAGCCGGTGCTGGGTCTCCAGCCCAGGGTCTCCCCTCAATCCCTCGCTGGCAAACCTTCAGCGCTCTGCCCTGCTCAGGCCCCAGCCCGCTGCCCAGGCTGAGATGTTGAGCAACGTATGGGCTGTGCTCGCCTCTTCCCGGCAGTGGTTTCCCGCGCTCTGGCATGAGCCGGGGGGGATTAGCGTGCTGCTAATCTCACTGGGCAGCTGGGAGGGAGGAACAGGTCAGAGCTGGAGCTGGGAGCCTGTTGCTGCTGGGCGAGACCGTTCTGGGCAAGGTGCTTGGAGTAGCGAAGCATGGGGGAATTAGGGAAATAATCTGTCGCTGTTGATCCCAGAGGCGGGAATTTGCAGTGTCGTGCCAGGCCCCAGGCGCGTAAGAGGGGGAGAGCCAGGCCAGCGGACATGTGAGCGGAGCTCCCGGCTGGAATGCACCAGCTCAGCAAGGGATTGTCCTCCCTGGGCTGGGCAGGCGCTGCGCCATGAGCCTGGTGCCTGTGACAGC
>NW_009225518.1:0-1509 GCF_000690835.1 Fulmarus glacialis
GTGATGATGGTTGTGCCTTGTGTTGGAGGAGGAGAGGTCTTGGTGATGCTGGCCCTGCTGGTGTTAGTGATGATGGTCGTGCGTTGTGTTGGCGGGGCAGTGGTACTGGGGACAGCTGTGGTGCCACCGGTGGTTCTTATTTTTGGTTCGGTGACAGTGGAGGCGGCCAGGGGGGGTGTTTGGGGGCGGGGTGGCTACTGGCTGAGGTGGGCGCTGTTGGTGTGGGAGTGATGATGGTTGTGCCTTGTGTCGGAGGGGGAGAGGTCTTGGTGGAGGGTTCTGTTGGCGTGCTAGTGATGATGGTCGTGCGTTGTGTTGGCGGGGCAGAGGTACTTGGGACAGCTGTGGTGCCAGCGGTGGTTGTTAGTGTTGGTTGGGGCGGGGTTGAAGTAGCAGTGGGTGATGTTGGAGGCTGTGTTGTCACAGTGGAGGTTTCTGCTGGAGCAGACGTGGTCTGGTAACCTGTTGTGGAGGCTTGTGATGTCTTTGCTGTAACTGATGTTTTAGTTAAAGGAGTCGTGCTTTCTTTGTATCTTGTTGACATTGTAGGTGCTTCGGTGTTTTGAGCTTCAGTTTGTTTTTTTGTTATTGGTTTTGTCTTTGTCCGTACTGGAAATTGTGTTGATTTTATAGCAGTAGTTGTTGTGAATTCTTCTGTGCTTCTTGGTGTTGTAGTTTGTGTTTCTGAACATGGTACGTAGCTGCAGCATGATATTCTGATTTCATAATTATAGCAGTACTTAGATTGCTGGTCTTTGTTATTGCATATTAATCCTTTGCTTTGACTACATTGTACCGTTTGGTTAAGATTGGTTATTTCTTTATCTGGGTGTTCTTTGGCTCTGCATTGAATACCGTTTGGGTTTTTACACACGCTGTGTCCTTTAGCTCTGAGATTTTCAAATGTTTCATAATCTCCACTGTCCTCTTTGTTTTCAGGTTGTGTGCCATCATACCATTCTGACCATGCACATACATTCTTCACACATACAGTTGTTGCTGGTGTTGCAGTTGTCATTTCTGTAATTAAAAGGAGGAAATATAAGTTTTGTCTGTTCTTATTAAGTAAAGTGCCAGGAAAAAATTATTAATCTTCCATATATTCTAATGTTGTATGTAATATTATATATGTTAATATAGTATTTTAATTTTAATGAACTTGCTTTAACAGTCTTGAATTTCATTTCTAATTGAGCTCGTGTCTGTATTATTTTTCTAGTGGTACTTTATGTGACATTTATTAAAAAATTGTATAGCTAGTATAGCTAATATGATATCCTTTGTGTGGAATGTAAATACATAGGATAATGTGATCTCATGATTGCTATGGTATAAGTAAGAGGAGGTTTTATTCTCCTTGGTATTATCTCTGTACTTATTTACACTTAACTGCATAACCACACAGGCTTTAAAATATTTTTACAGGTTAATGACTTTTCTACTTATTTTAATATTGTAACATGTAATATACTTATACATATAAAATATATATTCAACACATATTTATTT
>NW_009225519.1:0-43117 GCF_000690835.1 Fulmarus glacialis
ATACATGTATTCAAGTTTTCTGTACAACCTAGAAATCACTTATATTCTTAAGCCTTATAAATTATTGACTTTTGACCAAAAAGCAGACATAATACATTACCCAACTGTATACTTTAACCATCATTTTATAGCTTGTGCCCAAGTTTAGATCTTGTGTATAGATTTACGCTTCTACTAATGCATCCTAATATCACAACCAATTCCTCAGAAAAGATAGCTTGGAGACTTCTGCAAACAGCCGGCTGAGTTAAATCTTAGCAGTTCTAACCTCAAAGCTTAATTGATTACAATGAAGATTAAAGCAGACATATTTCAACTGCAAGATTTATTGGTTACTGTACCAAAGATAGGTTTCTATCACACTAAGGTCAATAAAGACTTTCTACACTTGCAAACAGCAAGGAAATACAATATAATTGCACTTCAGAGTTAGACGAATATCAGCAAAGAAAGAACTGTGAATCTGTGTAGCTAGCAGGAAATACGTTATAGGTTCAAAAATTGAACAATGACTTGAAAGCACTACAGAAAAATGATTCCAGATCTATAAATTTCTTAAGATTTAGAGCAAGCATGATGCACACAGATGTGCGAGAAATAACAGAATTTAAATTACTTTGTTGTTCAGTTACTGCTTAAAATAGCATTCGTTTAAATATTAAAGAATATAATAAGATGGCACATTATAAATAACTACAATGACTTTTAGAAACCAGAGAAATGTTTGCAAGCTTTATGCTACCTGTAATCAGCTGAGAAAATTCTTTCAGGAAAAACCTACCTGAAAGCAGTTTTGCAGAAACAGAAATTATTAATTTGCAGAAACAGAAACAAATTATTAAATTATTTCTTTGCCAGTCTCTCAGAGGGTCACAGTGCCTTCATCTGCTTCTTGCACCTTTGCAGCAAGTGACTGTTTGCAAAAAAAAATCTGTGTAAAATTTAAGAATTACTGTCCCTGTTTTGAATACATCAGTGTGCACCTGTAAAAAAACATTGCCAACAGGGTGAAGTTGGATTTTTACCAGTGCAGGAACAATAGAGGATAAAAAAAAACCTTAAGTGCCTATCTGACTGAAAACACATTAGGATGACAAGATGGATGAAATTTAAAGATGTCAAACTGTTTGAAATCACACACACACAAAAAAAAAAAAGGACAAAAAAAATTTGTAGAAGCCAGTCTTTTAAAGCAGAGGCAGGGTGAAAGACTGATACAATCTCAGAGAAAAGATCGCAGAAGATGACAGTGGTTTCAGAAAAGAGCAGCCATGGCTACAGGCATGGGCGGAAGTCCCTAATCCAGAATAGTCACACGCAGGACAGGAAGATTATGTCCAAAGAACATTTGACTGATGAGAAAACAGGGTCTGAAAATTGTATGCAAGTCTGTTTACGGTGTTTCATCAATCTTCCTATTTCTCTTAAGCTAATTAATGCAAAGAACAGGTTTTTTTTTTCCTTTTTCTTTTCTTTTTTCTGACATCTGCGTTATTTCAATTACTAGATGGCCTGTAAGATACAAACTGTTATCACCCAAGGAAGTATGCAGTCTGTGGGACCCAAAGTCATCCGAGGAGCCTGTACCAGGTTAGAAATCTGTGCCAAAAGTGTGCAGGAGGAGCCATGAGAGATGGAAGAGTCTCACACAGGGAAAAATGAAAGAGGTCTAGTGGGCTGGGGCCTGAAAACTGCACATTACTAAGTGTTCAGCTTACATTCGATGTTTTGTTGAGAAATTAGAGATGGTAACCCAGTTAAGTCAAGTCCGAGAATGACAGCACTAAGACCAAGTGTTTCTGGTCTGAGCTATTGGTAGTTCACTGAAGCAGAATGACCCTGGTTTACATTAGGTCATCACCTGGCTTTGGATAGCTCTGAGAACACAGGTGTCATTTGTAGAAAGGAACATGGAAAAATTCTGCTCACAGAAATTTAGAGTTTACACTGGGATTACGTGTTTATTGGCCTCTTCAGTGCAGTTATGCATGTAGGAGAACAGTTACCTGTTAACTTTGAGACATTACTGCTCCCACAAGCCAAATACAGTGTGACAAATCCTTCAGGTGTCACAGAAAATAATAAGATTAGGTGCAACTACTACACAGGCTTTTTGTCTGAGGTCACCAGTGGCAGCTATTTTTACTTTTGTGAGAGATTTAAATTCCAATGCATGATATTTAATAGTAAATTCTTAAAATTCATATGTCTCTTTCATGTGTACTTTTCGGTGTTTGGGTTTTTTTTAGATACTTGCTTTGAGTATGTGAAACCTCCTTTTACTATTTTCCCCCTAAAGATTGTCCTTTAATAGCTATTGTCTACCTGTGGTACAAAAACAAAGGCTAGCAAGTCTGATTACAGTTCTTATAGTCCCAGAATTCTCATAAAACAAATCCGGTCCCTGTCCAAAGGCATTATAAGTTGAGTGAATGATAACAACAATCTAAATATAAACCAAGGCTTCCATAATTGCTAATGTTTTTTAAATTAGATTTACACAGTCATATACTTCTTTGTAGGTAGTTTTGAACTGAACTCTCTCATAGGAGTGTGTCCACCAGGAAACTGTACAGCTCAGAAGATGTGAATGATTCAGATGCATCATCAGGAACAAGATCCCAATGCATTTAGTCATATTTCACTGCCTCCTACATAATTAATTTAATTTATTTGCTATATTCTCAATCCATTTCTCCATTATTACCAAAAGAACTGAGGCTTGAAAATCACTGCTGTATGCTATCCAGTGGTAGATCTAAGTACGCATGGATTTAGAAATACATTATGACAGGAGAATATGCAAAGAGGCATGATGTGGTGAAATTTATTTCAGCTAGCTGTGACCACCCACCCACTTTTTTATACCAACTATCCTGGCTCCCTCTTTAGGCAATGAGTGAGTTTCTCCTAGGAGAGGAGGAAATGCCCTCTGGCATTGATTGTATATTGGTTTTGGATCCATTAAGTCCCTCTAATTCCCATTGGCTAAGCATGCTGAATGAAGTCACACTAGGCACAGAGCCTTTGGTAAAATTTAGTAGAGTCCAGGCCCAAAGGCTTTAAATTATCAGATTCATTCTTAGGGACCAGAAATTGTGTGGCTCAGGTAAACAAATCTTTCTGTATTCCTGGAATTGAAGGCAAGCAAATTTCATTTTATTTTAGACAGTTTAGTTGCTATTAGCATCACAAATTCTGTTGATTATCGAATATTCCTGTGGGACAACCAAGACTGGGCCTTTGTCTCTGTGGCACATGCTGCTCAACACAGGAAATTAACCCGGGAGCTCTCTATTGTCCATTGCTCTAGGCTAGATGGCAACTGAAAGTCTTAAGAGAGAGCTGAGGGTCCTGAATGAAAAATTATCTCTCATTTTAAAATAGGTGTTGCTGGCCATCTGAACGTGTTACTGCCAAACTAATAATAACTTCCCCTGTCTGGTTTTTTTGTTGGTTTTTTTTTTTTTTAAAGGACTACAATAAACTACTTTGACATCCACCTTGATTATAAAAAACATTACCAAACTGCATGATGGCATAGAAAATACACTTATTAAAATCACAAGTGACTCTAAGCAGAGAAGGGCCGCAAGCATGTTGGAGGACAGATTTACAATTCAAAATGATTTTGACAAACTGAGAAAATACTCCAGAAAAAAAATAAGATGCCATTCGATAAAGACAGCTGTGAAGTTTAATACTTGGGCAGGAAGAATAAACTGCAAAAATACTGGATAGGGAACAATTCACTAGGCAACGCTAATGCTGAAAGGAAGCTAGGAACTGTAATAGCTCACAACCTGCAATCTATTGAAAAAAAAAGAAAAAGGCCAAAGGAGGATGCATAAGTGGGCATATTCTCTCCTGAATACGGGACAAAGGCCTCCCTTTCACAGGCTGGGACCACAGCATCAGCTGTGGTTCATATTGAGAACTGCACTTCAGGAAAAATAAGGATAATGGTGCCCAGTGTGATTTTCTTATTCCTCAGTATAGATATTCTCTTTATTTTAAAAATGTCCATAATGTGTACATTTTTCTACAAAATACCATTGCTAACTGTATTTGGGAATATTAGAAATAATTTACCTTCTGATTTGTTGTTTCACATTGAATACGGAGCTGACCAAAAAAGAAATCTGTCACTTCAGCCTGGAATTTGACATGTTTTTAATAAAACATGAAATAACTGTTATTGCTGTATCCATTCTATGCATAAAATAACATTAAAAATGCATGTGGAAATACTGAAATATTTCATTCTATTTTGCTGACCTGAAATGAAGTGTTTAATTTCAGCCAGCCATTAGCTGAGCTGGCCTATCTCAGCCACTTTCCTGCCCAGTGGGAACCACAAAACCATGTCCCTCTTTGGCCAGATTTCAGTTCCCGTTACTTATTGTTGGCTTAAACAAATAAAAGCTAAGGTTGGTCAGAAACAAATGGTTTCCTGAAAGAGAATTTTACTGAAATAGATTTTTCTTTTGCAGAAACTCTGGAATTAAAGGAAAACCCATTTAGTAGTGAGAAAGCATTTGAAATGAAACCAAAGATCCTCAGATTTTTCTCTTTGAGGAAAAAAAAAATCTTCCATCATGACTAATGTTACTTATCATCTCCCAGAGCTAGAGTTCTATCTTTAAATCCTCATGCATGCAGAGTATCCCACATGAAGCTCAGACAAGCCAACACTGCTAGACACCCTTTTTTGGACAAAGATCCTATTCTGTATCCTCTCTTCATTGGCCTGCTGACTCATTAAAACAGAAAAGGTCATGCTTTGAGTTTGACTCTGAGTATAACATAGGTTTCAGGGATTTCCAGTCCTTTTCCAGCAAGATTTAGATTTTGCAGCTTGAATGTGAGAGAGAGCTCTACCATTGACTTTCAAAGGTACATTTGCAGATCAGCTTATTATAATTTGCACTGAATTATTAACGCTGAGCTGACTGATTAATTCAAAATGTGTGTGCTGGTTCTAACAGAGCATACTGTGCTCTACAGAGCAAATGAAATCGGAGCAGATTGAGAGGGGCAGAACTTGTGCCACTTCTTTGCTGACCCCTGCAGGCACAAGCTGATTCTGTCAATTTTTACTTTTGACTACATCTATTTTGTACACTTCTTGCACAACACGGAGCTCAGGAGGAAATTAAATATGGCCTAAATCTACATACTAATGCAATTCTAATGCACCGCATTATTTCTAGTAATAATCTCCCCCCCCAGAAAGAACTGATGCATATTATCAAGCATGAATATATTTAATGATTTAAAAGAGAAATGAGTTCATTAAAATATTTGTTCACCTCAAAACAGTACTAACTCAGAGGAACAGAAGAGGAAATAATTTTGCCATGTTTTTCAAACAGCACAAATAGAAATTAATAAACAAAGATATTCACATTTCAGTTTTCAAAAATTAAAAAACATTTTTTTCCTTTGGACTTCGACAAGTCTACCCTTTGGGGTGTAGCCATATCATTCATACCTAGCATCATTGAGGTTAGTGTTTTCCAAACATTCTATTGCCTGGGTTTCTTCCCTCCTGCTTGATTTGCCACCTTCTCCAGCCCCTCCAGGCTGCCTCCTGGGCTTTCCAGCCCTGGGATACTTGCTGCTGCTTCCCCCCTCTCACTCCCAAGCCAACTCACTCATTTTCTTCCTCAGATTTGTGCCCCCATTTCTTACTTCCAGACTTCTGCTTTTGCCTCCATGCTCAGATATATCTTCCATGGCTCCTACTGTTCCCTTCTTCTCCACCTCCACATTGTATTTCCCTCCTCCCCCTCAGCAAGTTTGGCTCTGCTTCAGCTCCTCCCATCTGCCTCCCACACCTTGCCTTGGGCTGGCATGTCCAGCTGAACTCACTGCTGGGCTCCCTGCTCAGTCCCAGCGTACTCCACACTGTTACCAGTACCTAGCACTCTTCCCTAGCAAGCAGCACCCATCCACTGAAGAGAGCTCAGCAGTCCTTTGATGATGTTACCATGAGGCATCATCCTCTGCTGTATCCATTCTATGAAAGCTGTTATCTCTGAGTAGAGGGATCAAAGTAAAAAATGGAACATTTGACAGTTTTCTGAGTTGTTAAAGATCAAGAGTTCCTATTCATGGAAACATTACACCATATTTAGAGTGACAGTTAAAAATAAACAACCAAGAAACAAAAAAAAATGTAATGTACTCAGCTTGTTTTGGAAATCAGACATACAGATTTTTTGGAAAAACATACAGTTTTACTAGAGGGAAGAACTCGTGTGAACTCCTAATGATATATAAATATTCCCTGTGGGAAAATAAATAAAACAATGTTCTTTTTGCAACATTAGGTATGAAATCTTATAGTATGAAAAAAAGCCTTTCTTTTTTTAAGCATTTCTATGTTTCTTGGAACTGTTTACATCATGAAGTCTAGTGCCTTTCTGAAGCAGGTGAGCAATAAAAGATGATTAACCATAGTTCCTTTCTCGAGTGATGAGAGAACATTGCATGCAGACCTCAAATAAGTTGGATTCGAAGAGCGTTAGTCCTGTATAGGACTAATCACATTTTTAAGACAAGCATGGATTACATAAATGGACAATGGTCTCATCATCTACTTGAAACTTGGATTGTTATTCCTTCGACACTTGTTCTTTCAATCTAACAAGATCATAAGAGTTTAGTACAATTCTTGATACCTTCTATATTTCAGCAAAATTTTAGTTGCCCCATGAATTGTGTATAGTGGAGGAGAGGGGAATCCATGTAACTACCTAAACACACTATTTCATCGAAGAACAAAATAAATCAATTGGTCTTGCTGAAAGAGATGATGAATACAAATACTAGACAAAAATATTCTAACTTTAATCAGGCATGTTTTTATAATCAGATTTTACTGTAGTTACAAAAGAAGACAAAGCCTTTAAAATAATAACCTATCACTACACCTAAGAAAAAATTAAGTCTCCATGCTTCCCTCAGATAGACCTCCAGGTGAGATTTTCAGGCAGAAGAGGACCAGTCGGGTCTCAGACTTCAGTTGGCATTTTCTATCTGGTTGTTCTACTTATTTCCTTAGACATAATACTGAAATAAACGTAACAAGTCAAACAGACTCTTACGAAAACAGACAATAGAAAGAAGGAAAATTACAAGGCGATAAGACAATGTTAGGAAAAATCCACAATTCTGTGAGAAAAATCTATATATTCTTTATCCCCATAAACAGCTGTAACATCCTTAGGATATTTCCCATTGTGCCTATTCACTCATACAGATGCAACATATTCTGTTTCTTTATCTAAACAGAGATTTTTATCTAACTACCCAATTAAAGTAGTTTAGAAAGAGGTGGAGAGAATAACTTATCTAGCTCACTGTTTTTGCCCAGAGGGCAGGTAAAGAACAGCCTGGTTTTTTGTAGATACATAAGCAATATAAATCAGAAAAAGTAAATAGACTGAAGTTCCCTGTCTCTGTTTATATCAAAATTGCTATAGTTTCCCATTTCAGATTAATTATTTTTCATTATTTGGCTATTTTTATTTCAGTATATTGTTCTTCTGTTCATTGTTAATTCAAATATTATGAAACTTTGACTGGGGTTTGTTTTCTCTAAATATCCGTAAAATCTCCATTGATTTTGATGGAAGCAGAGATAAGTCAATAATGAGAGCTTCAGAAAATCCTCATCTCTGTCTCAAGACCTATTCATTACTGGACAGAACTAGTACAATTTGATGTTATGCTCTGTCTCAATTCAGAATAAATTATGCAAAACAACTGAGCAAAAGTAAAAAATTTCATTACAACTTGGCAAAGTTGCAGAATATTAAAGAATTAAAAACCCGTAAAAAACAATGGCTCAATTCTATAAATCTCCATTCTGCAGAAATTAAGCAGCAAATTACTTTAATGCAAACAATACACAACTACTCAGGTAAGTGTACCCAAAAATAAGAGTATGCATGCATACATGACTGAATAAATCCTCAAACTAAAGATTTTTCTGTTATAAACTCACGTAGAAAGTGTTATAATGAACAATTTAGTCCATAATTTCAGCTCAGAAAGACAGTGGTTTAATCCTACTGTGCCAATCAAAATAGATCTGTAACAATTTCTTGCAAAAATATATGAGGTTCAGAAATTGGCAAAATTAGTGTACTATTCAGTTTGATTATGTTGCCATAAGGTAGACATAGTTAAATATTTGAATGAAAAATGTGTTAACTGCCCCACTACATTTTGATGGTTTAAAATTATAGCTTAGATTAAGAATAATAAGATATTTCAAGGCTTGTGGCCAGCAAGTCAGAGGCAATGGGGTAGTGACACATCAAGTGAAATGCTTTTTTCTCTTGGCTTTCCCAATAACTTCAGGACACTGAATGAGTTAAATCATGCAGGCTGGCAGAGATGATGGAAGAGGTGCTATAAGCACTTGTTCACTGACTAAAGCAGCTTTTCTGGCTTTGAAATGACCTGATACATTATACAGAAGATTTTCCTATTCCAACTCAACCAGAATTTTAAGGCCACCCTCAAGCATTCTGAATCAGAGGTAACATAAAAACTGCTTTTAGTAAAACTGAGGAAAAGAGCATCAAAACTTCAAACCTCTACCAAACAAAGCAAACGAACAAACAGAAATCCCACAGCAGAATTATACTCAATGAAATCCTATATGAATGGTTAATCTGTTGAGGCATAGGGTACCTTTTAGGCCAGTTAGTTAATATTTTCCTGTACTGCAATTTCCCCACATATAAAATAGGACAGCAACGTTTGCTTAGTTGCAGTGGTTGTGGAAATTTAAACCGTGCACACATCCACGTTTTGCAGACAGTAATAAACATCCATTTGCATAGTGCTAGGCTGGGGTAGGTATCATTAATCATAAGGAACATTAATTATAAGGAAGAGATCAAGCAGTTTTCTGAATTGTTCTGACAAAGGTTATTAACAATAAAATCCGATATGGGACTTCAGCCTACTTGCACTTCCTCCAGCTTTGGGCATCTAGCTGACCTGCCTAAATCAGAGCCCTCATCACTCTCAGCTCCCTCTACAGCTTTTTGGGAGGGAGTGGTTCTCCATATTGCGTTCCAGCCCCTGCCCGGTATGAATCGCTCTCTGCAGCTGCCTCCTCTCTGCACACACAGCTTAAGGCGAGCACTTCAGGTGCTTCAGTTGGAAACTACAGTTAAGTAGAAAGAACCCAGGCATTAAATCCTACATTTATGGCAGGTATCCCAATGTAATTGGGGTCCAATCCAATTTTGTAATCTCGAAAACTTGTGCTTCATTCGTGATAGTACTGCTACTTGCTTTGCTGTACAAATGTAGGTTCTTGCACTGACAATGTATTACAACCACACACAGATTTCTGTGTAACAATCCATGCATTGAAAACTCCAATGTAAGGATGGTTTTTACCCCAGTTTTACCCATGCCACATGTGCATCTCTTAAAGCACAAACATTTACACAGATCCATGGTGCATTCATAAACATAAACAAAGATGCTTTTACTCTATTTCTTAATGTTATGTAAAATGTGTTTTGAGGACAATTTCCTTAACAATATTATGCTAGGATATATGTAACAAAGGTTAGAATTTTCACTGTTACCAAGAATACAGTTTAATGACCCTAAGCATGGGCTGTTAGAGACAGTGGTATGCCAGGTTAATGGTGTTTTCCTGCAAAAGCCAATTACTTCAGGCTACAATTACAACCTATTTAACAGTAATAAGTCAGGGTTGCACAGAGATTTCCATCTTTTATAATTATATTTAGGAAACGGGTGAGGGGAAATACAAAAATTGTCACTGATAATACAAGACACCAGAAAAATAAAAAGAAGGAAAATATAGATGCAGCTGCTCTAATAGGCATGCATATCATTGGTTGCTAGGAGGAGGATGACTTTACTATTACAAAACCCTCTTCTGAAGCCAGAGATGGAGGAAATAAAAATATTTCAATGGGCACTTTAGCAAAACAACTAAAAATATCTTTCAAATGTTCTCCCCAGCATTGGTAGGATGGTTGGTTTTTTTTCCTCTTTCACCTCTCCGTTTTCTTGTTTTTTATTACTTGGCTCTTCCTGTTTCAAAACCTGTTCTAAGAAAATACATTTTTTTTAAATCAACGTGTTCTCTTCTTTCCTAAAAGGACACTGGTACTGAGGAAATCACATATATTTTCTATCTAGTAGAGGCCAGTTAAATCCACTGACCCATTGATTTTTCAGCTACCAGGTAAGTGTAAAACCACTGGGTTCTTAGTAACACATGGAAGAAGAAAAGAGTTTTAATCATATTCTTCTCCAGTGAGATGTTCTACTTGGAAATAGATTTTCTTTAAAGGAATACTGTAAGAAAAAAAAAAAAAGAATTAAAAAACCCACACTTCAATCTGTTCTCTTCCTGTTTACTATTGTTGAGGCAGCTTCAATGGTTCCCCAGGGCAGTTGATCGACTCTCCAGATTCTGCAGCTCTCTGTAACAGCTCTAGAAAAGAAAAGCAACTTTTTGGAGAAACAGATTTATGAAGCTACAAAGTGGCAGGAGAATCAAAAGCAGATGTAGTATTTGAAACTACTTTTCACCTTTTTAACTGACCAGATCTCAAGTTGACCTGGGGCCTCGACTTGCTTTAAATTTTCTAAGTGAATTACTATTCCCATTCTATTAATGAGCTGAAAGGACAAAATGCAATACATACTTGAGTTCCTTTTACATAGCACTGTAGAATAGTACCTATAGAATAGTACCCTAATATAAAATATCTGAACAATAAAATCTTGGCCTCACTGATATTATTAGGAGATTTGCTATCAACTTAAGGAGTCCAAAAGTGCTGCAATAATACAGAATATAAGATTCATGGTGTTTTAAAGATCCCTGTAAGCCAGTGATTTCAGTAATGACAGTATAAGCAGAGTTGACAATAGAGCATATATCTAAATAGCACTCACACCGTTTCTGATTCCATAAGAAGTTTTGCAGACAGAAGGAGTATCAGGCAAATTTTATTAGGTAATTATATATGATTAATTGTGCTGTGCTGAATATATGAAGATTATTCATCATCTCATCATTCCTTTCAAAACTTGCTGGTATAAATCTATATTCTGTTTTTATTTGCCATTTCTTTTATTTGTTTTTTTAATCTATCATCAGAGAAACAGGATCTTTGTCTGGTCAGCAGACTTAATTCTTCTTGTCTTTTACTTCTTTTAGTAATGAATGGAGTTGAGCTCAACCTTGGGGATTATTCATCACACCCTATATGTGCCCATTTTCATCATCTGATTACAGAACTGTTAAAGAGAGAGTAGAAGTGATTTGTGCAGGACATACGGTAGCTGGTTAGTTGACTGGGAAATACAATTCAGACTTCCATTCACTGACCTACATGCTCAATAACTGTCTCTGGAGTAGATAATGGATCCTATGCCCAAGGAAATGAAAGAGGAGCTTTCGCCATGAAGTTCAGGTCTTAAGCAGGAGGATGTTCCACTACAAGGTCTCACTGAGGACTTATTAAAAATAGATTGAATAGAGGATTCACCTATGTGCCAAACAGGCAAATTTTCCTTATTTGTCATCTCCACTTGGCTTCTGATAATATGCTTAGCTTTTCTTTTTTATTTTCTTTTGCGTTTGACAGGTAAGGGAAAAAATAGGATAGGGAAATTTGGCCACCTAAAAATTGTTTGTTCCTGGCCTTTCATTCTGATTAAGAACTTACAAGTTAAAAAAATAATGACAACTCCCAAATTTTCCACTGCAAATTCAGCTTCCACACAGCTCTGATCTTTACAATGTGCAGCTTTTACATTTCTATTCTAAGAAAGCTATGTGGGACTCAGAACATTATCTAAACAAATCATCAAACATCAGGCTCCCCAAGCAAAATAATTAACAAATGTCTGTCTAAATCCTCTCTCTTGCATCTGAGGGAGAAAAAAAAGAAAGAAAAATACAAGAAAATCCAGCAACATTCTTTAATGAAGAATGGAGAAACACTTCATATAGCAAGATACCCAACCTTTTATTTTAACAAAAAGAGCTGTGTCTTGATTAGATTGGGAGTAAATACAGGCTTTATAGGCTCCTTAATCTCAGGGAAAAAGCATAATTAAAACCAATGACTAGAAGCTGAAGCCAGACAAATTTCAGTTTGAATTCAAGCACAAAACCGTTTTGTTTTGATTTGGAACAGTGAGGGATAAAGGAAGCAGTGGATTGTTGCAACTTGCTTGAATCTGAAATCATCATTCAGGTATTAATTATTGTTTTAACTGGGTGAATTTAAATCATCTACAATATCCAGATTAGATGATGCAAATATATCTATGTTCCTCACACTCCACGTAGATAGTATATGGCAACAACTTTATAGTAAAGCAGGCTTCCTTTCCCTGTAAATCAAATTACGTCATACATAGCATCCATACATCATGATATATATAGTTGAATGGAATGTGAATTCAGGAAGTTGATCACAAGGAAATCATTTGAAGGTTTTCACCCGTTCACCATTACAACACAAGATACTATCCATGCAATAAGAAAAAAAAAATTCATTTTCCTTCATTTGTGGAAAAGGAAAATGCTTTTAATTTTTTTCTATGTCACAAACACTCCATGTACTGCCTTTAAAAGCTTATCAGTGACAGCTGAAAAAAGGACACAATTTTGCATTAACACTTCCTTATATCTCCAACATCAGCCTATATAAGAAGAAAACAAATTCTGATTTGGCTCTTCATTTTTAATTTTTTTAAACTTCTTACCAAATTCAAGATCTGAAATGCAATAAAGGTCATCCTGTCTGACCAATCGCTTGAAAAGACAACCCTCCTTTTCTTGGTAAGGGCATTTGGGCTTAGAGAGACAAGAGAATAACTTACCTTCAATAAATGTCTCCCGAGTCCCTATCACTGATATAAGTAACATTAATATATTTCATATGCACAGGAATAAATACTTTCCATACTGTAGTACCTACCCTGACCCCTGTAGCACCACGTTACCTATCAGGATTCAACCCTGAGGAACGACATACTTTGTAGCTGATCACAAATAAAAAAAATCACTTTCTACCTAAACCATCACACTAAATGTTACTTAACATCAGCAGGTGTTTTTCTTCTAATGTATTTTGCTTTCAGTTAGTAATAAATATCTATAAATAAACAACTCCCAAGAGACTGTTTTATCCATTCACCTGTCCAAATTAAAGCCAAAATGAAATTCATAATCTGAAGGAAGATTTCAAGTGTATATACATTCAAAGCTGTCAGATCGGAGTGAATAAACACAACTTCTGTTCTCATTAAAAGGAGGTGGGGCAAAAATAACTGGTGACTCAGTTACCGCAACAAGATACAGATTTATACAACAGTTATAGGTAACATAATACTGGAGGTGTTATGTTACAACAAGCAGGTTGTAAGTCTTAGGGGAGACCTGAATAAGCAATTCCATTGAATTTTCAGGAACTGGGCATCATTATTACTGGTTTTCCAGGAAAAGTATGAAGAGGAAGGTTTTCAGCACATTTTTTCTGTGATATCAGCTTTTTGGAAAAACAAGGACTTATCTGAAGGCATTGCCTTGAAGACGTTACTTTTGAATGTAAAAATAAGGATTACTTATTGGTTTTTTTTTTCTCAGGGTTAATATTCTCAAGCACAGATGCCTCGTGCAAAGAACAGCACTAGAAAACTCAGAAAACTCATAGATCTCAAAGCAGAGTATTTGCATACAAACTGGGTTCTAGAAACAGTCCCTGGAAAGCTATGCTAATATCCATGTCATGCCCCGGAATTATTTGGATTGTATTATTTGGCATGGACCAAAAGCCTTCTTGGGGCCCTTTGAACAGGTTAGCAGCTCAGGTAAATAAGCTCCAGCACCCAGGATGGATGTTTCTTAGTCCCTCTTAGCTCAGTAGTACCAGATGAAACTCAAACTGCATCTCCTCCAGCACACTGTTCCCAATCAGATCAATTATATACACATCAATTCTTTCCAAGTGCTTGTTTAACTTGCTTTTTAAACTGTTTTGAAGATGTCTCAACTACCCTAGATTGTCTGCTTCGGTATTTAGCTATCATCTTGCAAAGAAGTTTTCTTTCATGGAATACACTCCTCAAGGATACATGAACAGTAATGTTTTCACAGAGTTTAAGAAAGCCCAGGGCAAGCAAAATAACTTCTCAGGACCTCTTTTAAAATTTTAAAATGAGGATATAAACCTCCACTAGCCAGTTATGTGGGCTTTTTTACTATTCTCTTGTCCACAGCATCTTGGTCTTTATTCATTGTGTGAACAGGCAAAGTTATGTTCAGCTTCCAGCATGATGAGACCTTTTTTCACCTTTTTGTCTTAAGTTGCAAGAAAAAGGAAATATATTTATAATCTATTACTTAATGATCCACTACCCCTAAATTTCCCTTGTTCTGCTTCATCTGATGAGATATATTATTGGGTGCCTTAAGTTCCTGTTTAAATATTGAAAAGTTTATGGTTGTCATACCTAAATTAATTTGCAAATTTGCATACATTCATGTTTTACTTTAATAAGTATCAAAGTGAAAACTTTGTACAGTAAATTCATTCCCTACAGATGAAATCTCATTCTCACACTTGAACCATTACTAACTCTGGCCAAAATAAAATAAGACTTTCTTGCCTCAAGAGCCACAGGTTGGAATTTATTCATCTGTGCCTTTGATTGTATTAGGTATGTCTTAGGAGAACTGTCCCTAACGCAAACATCAAGAATATGAAAGCGGAAACGGGTCCCCTACAGACATTTTCATTGAAATGCAATACAGTAATGAATCATGCAGAAGCTGCATTAAAAAAAAAATCCATATTTTTCACAAAATAGAACTCACATCTAAACCACAGATTTATTTTATACAGGGGACAAAGGTAACTTTTTGTCCTACTATTCATTTTTTCCCTGAGCTGCATGTTCAATTATTTCTTAATCAGGGAATGCATTTCTCCTTCCTATAAAGTATTTGCTAACTTCATAGCTTATACATCTCTGTATGCTGGCACATGGCACAGAGATATTAATGTGGTTTCTCCCCATACTCCAGAAATTTCACAAGTAACCTGCTGTATGTTTCAGGTGTGATGGTTTAATTACAAATAAGAGTAACAGAGTTGCCTGGGGATTATTGTGTTTTTTTCCTAACTGGAAATAACTTAGCATGGAAACAGATATCAGAGGAATATGACTTGCTCCAATGAAAAAAAAAAAGGGTAAATATGCTTACATAGAAAAAGCTTTTCGGACTAACGTGAATATTAAGTGCATAGATGTGTCATTAAATGAGAAGCAAAAACAAGACAGTGCCGAACTGGCATTGCTATCAATATTACGCCTGCAGATTTAAAATCCGGTTTCACAAATGATATTGTAATGGCTCCAGGATGAAAATAAGTCTATATTTCAGAGCCAGCTAGAAAGTGATGGCATTTAGAAACAATAAGACTCTGCATCCACCTGTACCAAGAATAGAAGGAACAGGGACTATTGAACATGGTTATGTTCCAGATACCATTTATTACTGCCAAATGTCCTGCTAGCATCAACTGTTGTGCACCTGTATGTGAAGAAAGCACATTCCTTACATTTTCTCATTTTCAAATGTTTTGCCACAAGCAGAAAAGAAAACAAACTCAAAAGAGAGTGAAAGCTGAATCTTTTCTCTAGCCCAAGAGGTTAACTGTCAGTTATACTTTTTTGCCAGCAGCCTGTCTTCAGTGTTAGAAAGACAGAGCTAATAAATCTGGATGGTGTATATGCAGAGGAAGTTATTTTTCAGATTGGGAAAGTGGTACTGAGGCCTCTTCCCTTATGATTTTTTTTTTAAAGTAATTTCCAGTAATACATTAAACTGAAATTCAATTACAAAGCAAATATATCTCAGTTAATGTGAAGATTGGCTGGGCTAGCGAAGAGAAAGAAAGGGAAGGTAGACTTACTGAACATCAAAAAGATTGTCTGTTGTGAAAAGGCTTATTTCTAGGTTTATTCGCTTATACTTGAAAATCTAGATGGCACTTAAGTGGACAAAGCAGCACTGAAAATTATTTCTAAATTCTTCAGAGTAAACTCAGAACTAAGAGAACAACTTTAGGTAGATTTGTTATGGTACTTAATGAGAGATATAAATAAAAATTAAATGCCTCTTCATAACCTCAGTAATATATGATATAATAATGCTTTGGTTTTATTGTGTATACAGAAAAGACCTTTCATGTGTGATCTTCAGTTTTGAAAAACAGAGAAACCTAAGTGTACATGAAGCACAGCATGCTTGAAGAAACACACACGTGGGTGTGTGTGTATCTGGGGTTAGAACAAAGTAAATAGTTTTGAAAATAAAATATATCTTCTGCCAAAAAAAAAAAAAAATCCCAATATATTGCTTTTGGGGAAATGTATTGGCCCCAAATAGGAAAGCTTACCAGAAGAGGGAAAAGCAGAAAGGATTTCTAGTTCCTCACAGAAGCTGTAATTTGCTCTTTGCATCCTATTCTCTTCTGTGGGTGAGGAACTTCAGGAGAATGATAGCTTTCACAAAGTGCCACAGTCCTGGGTGCAGAGCTTCTAACTGCTGTCACAGGCACCAACATGTAGTATGACAGACCACAGAGGAAAATAACAGACATTTTCTAGGAAGTTCTCAAGTTCTAATCCCTCAAAGTAATTCTCAGATCACATGTAACCAACATGAAATTTTTAACTCCCCTGTCTCGTTCTAATCTCACACCCCATACACACCAAAATAAGGAATGGCAGGAAAAAGAAATCATCACTCTCCAAACAGCCAAAGCTTCATGGTTCACAGCTTTACATGGTAATTCCTTGTTCTGGTTTCAGCTGGGATAGAGTTAATTTTCTTCCTAGTAGTTGGTATAGTGCTGTGTTTTGGATTTAGTATGAGAATAATATTGATAACACACTGATGCTTTCGTTGTAGCTAAGTAGTGCTTATATAGTCAAGGACTTTTCAGCTTCCCATGCTCTGCCAGGTGCACAAGAAGCTGGGAGGGAGCACAGCCAGGACAGCTGACCCAACAGGCCAATGGGGTGTTCCACACCATATGATGTCATGCTCAGTATATAAGCTGGGGGTGGGGCCGGGGAGCAGGGATCACTTCTCAGGGACTGGCTGGGCATTGGTCAGTGGGTGGTGAGCAATTGCATTGTGCATCACTTGTTTTGTATATTCTATCGTCATTATTATTATTATTTTCCCTTCCTTTTCTGTTCTATTAAACTGTCTTTATCTCAATCCACGAAGTTTACTTTTTTTTTTCCTATTCTTTAAAGCCTACAGCACCCGGTATTCCCAGCAGGTCTCCCATCCAAGTACTAACCGGGCCTGACCCTGTTTAACTTCCGAGATCAGACGAGATTGGGCGTTCCCAGGGTGGTACGGCCATAGACTCGCTCAGTCGGTAGAGCATGAGACTCTCTATCTCAGAGTTGTGGGTTCGTGCCCCACATTTGGTGCCCAAAAGGACCGTTGTTTAACCCAGCAGGCGGTCAAACACCACACAGCTGCTCGTTCACTCTCTGGGCAGTGGGTGGGGGAGAGAATCTACCCCAGCTGAAACCAGGACATTCCTTCTTGTCACTACCTGGTTTGTATACTCAATGTAATAGGTACACTCCATAACAACTGACTCATAAAACTTAGATATTTGGACAGCCATTAGTGTCAAAAATATAGTGAAAAAAACAGGTAAATTATGACAGCACTTAACAACTTCCTAAAGAAATGTCCTTTGGGGTTCTAAAGCTTGTTATTCCTCTTCTGAAACAATTTATCTGCCATTCTTCTGAGGCATTCACCACATCTACCTCCAGTTTCTGATTTATAAATTTCCTGAAGATCTGTTTTCTATAATGCCCACCAATCCAGTCACTACTATCTTGGTCAGTATTAAGGATTCCTGAATGTACAGCAGACAGATTCCATGGAATTTGCCCCACGATAAAGACAAATGCATTAAAATGTCATCTAGCATATACAGCTGAGGTTCAGCCAAATTCACTTTGTGCAAATCTAACTTGTGTTAGGCCCACCAAAATGAATTATTACCACAGAACAACTGACAGAGGATCAAAAGGTGAAAACAAATATGAGGTTAATTAAATCTTTGACTGGTAAGAGAATGGATAATACACTTATTTGTTGTCCATGTTGTCCTTACCAGAACAGCAGAAGCATTCAACATATTCTGTTTCCAAAGGAAGTACAGAGGTCATAAATTTTAAGAGAGTTATGAAACAGTTGGCAGATCATATCAACATCTAAGTAACATGAGTTCAGAATCTTCTATCATAATGATTTTCTGACATAAAATTCAGTTTCTGAAGGAACAAAAATTCTCTGGGAAGATGTTGATTGTCCACTGGAGATGAATCAAAATGCAGTATTTTATTGGAAGTCTAATTGACTAGGATATTTTGACTACTTAACTGCCTCAAAATACCTCACTTCAGTCAGAGTGAACACAAAACACCCTTTTGTTATGTTATATCTCCTAATACGTACAGTAATTCTGCCTCCCTTTTTTAGCTTGTCAAAGTCCTCAGAAGACATTTTTCATGAAGCGCTGCATGATTTTTCTTGCAGCCAAGCTCTGCTATGCTTCATGGAAACGTGTCCCAGATGCATTAAAAGAAATAGGATTCCATTAGGTCAGGAAGAAAAACAGTGACTAGATATACATTTTCATCAAATACTAATTGTCATATGATAAGGGTACATCAAACTACATAGGAAGGCAGCTTATTGTTAAAATTAATTTAAATGAAACATCTTCGGTCAATCAGCATCACTAACCATTTAGATTTTATGAATAACAGAACATTATACTTCACTATTTCCAAAATAATTTTCTTTTCTTTTAGAAATTGATTTCCCCCCTCCTTCCCCCCAGTCGCTGAAATGTTAATCGAGTCTGCAGAACAGTCCAAGTAATACCAAGCCTGATAACTTCCAGTACTGCTCCTTACTGATCTTGGATAGAGCTATCAGAAATACCTTACAACACTACACTAACATATGGCAACAAAATGTTGGATCTGAAGTGCCCAATGATAACATTTGATTTCACCTGAATTTACCAGCATAAAAGTATCTGACCTATGGGAACTGTCTAGATTCCCTCTATGGTTAATGACAGGAGGTAGTGGGAGGCTCATCCTTCTGGGTGATTCTTCTCTTCTTTCTCTCTCTCCCTTCCCACAATAAGAGAGCACCTCTGTGACAACTCTACGAAATACCTGATTTTTTGGTCAAATCCTGGGCTGCATCAAAAAAAGGGTGGCCAACAGGTTGAAGGAGGTGATTCCCTCGGCTCTCGTGAGACCCCACCTGGAGTACTATGTTCAGCTCTGGGGGCCCCAGCATAAGAAACACATGGACCTGCTCAAGCGGGTCCAGAGGAGGGCCATGAAGATGATCAGGGGGCTGTAGCACCTCCTGTATGAGGACAGGCTGAGAGAGTTGGGGTTGTTTAGCCTAGAGAAGAGGAGGTTCCAGGGGGACCTTATAACAGCCTTCCAGTACTTAAAGGGGGCCTACAGGAAAGATGGGGAGGGGCTCTTTATCAGGGAGTGTAGTGATAGGACGAGGGGTAATGGTTTTAAACTGAAAGAGGGTAGGTTTATATTAGATATTAGGAAGACATTCTTTACTGTGAGGGTGATGAGACACTGGAACAGGTTGCCCAGAGAAGTTGTAGATGCCCTCTCGCTGGAAGTGTTCAAGGCCAGGTCGCATGAGGCTTTGAGCAACCTGACCTAGTGGAAGTTATCCCTGTCCATAGTAGGGTGGGTGGAACTAGATGATCTTAAAGGTCCCTTCCAACCCAAACCATTCTATGATTCTATGATTCTAAACTAAGTCTAAGCAACTTCTGAAATAGGACACAGGCACTTTTGAAAATATTGACCTTTATATCTTTTGAGAAAATCATTGTCTTCCTGTCAAACCTAAAAAACAGACAAAAATGCAAAGTGCTGTGTTAGGTAGTTAACATAGTCAGCACCACAGTCATTTGAACTGAAATTTCCTTTTTAATCTTCCCAGAGTAACTTTCCTGAACTGTCTCTTTCTGTTGTTCTTCTCACTTTGAATTAAATAGCAGTTCCTCTTGAATGACAACCAAATGCTGTGTCCTGTAGAGCTGGCTGTATCCACTCATGCAATTGCTAAGTCACCTACCATTGAGGGATCCAACTACCCCGCCTCTTCTTTCATGTTCCTTAGTCACTTCAATTTGCAGCTGCACTTCTGCTGAGGTTTTCTGTTGTTTCCTCCCCACTTTCCTTCTCCCTCCCCTGATGGTCATATTTACCTCTGACCTTTGTGTTATTTGCTAGATTTATTTTTTATTGTTGAATTTCAGTCCTCAGCTTCTTTTTTTATAAGACGATCTTTGCTGATCCATACTGTGCAACAGCAGCTTTCTTTTCTGCCTCTCAGTTCAGCACTGCTCTTGTTTCTTTACTGGGAGGGCAGCCTGTCTCTCCTTGCTGGGTTAGCATCCGAATTCCTACCACTGTAATCAGGGGTAAATACATCAATTTTCTGTGAAACAGATCATATTTTCATGTGAAGAGTCCAGTAAGACAAAGGAACCATTTGAGAGCTGTAAAGGAAATTTTCCTGACATTTGTCTTACCCTCTGTCTTTCATTCTATGAATTTAAGCGATACATCTGAGTTGCTGTATGTTAGGGTTCTCATGCCTTTCCATCCCTGGCACAGAAGGAAATAAATCAGTCAGTCAAGACTATAAAACGTTCTGGGGTTTAGGTATGAGTTAAATCCAAATATCACTGAACTTGCTAAAACCCCAGGAGAAGCTGCGTAATACAACCTGTCAAAACATCGGTCATTTAAGAACTGACCAAAATAATTACACCAAAAGTTAACTGATGGAAAAAGGCAAATTCCCATATTTTCAGACTCCTTTTTAATTGTTTTATTTTATAACCATAGAGTGAATTTGTCAGGTTTTTAAAAGGTTAAGATTCCTAGCATGAAATGCAACTAGCTACAGATGCTCTGGGAAAGCAAAAGTGAGCATTAGCTTCTTCCAGACAATTTTTTCCAACAATTGTATGCTCAAAACAATGTAATTCCAGTCAAGACAGAATCTACTGATTGTGCTTCTAGTGTCTTTTGTTAAAGAATAACAGCAGCCTTTCTCTCTTCTATCCCTCCTCCCCCCTTTTCTTGCATGAATCAGATTTTTGGCAAAGGGGCTGCATCCTCCTCCTATCTAAAATTTCTCCCCATATGCTGAACAAGATTTAACCTTTTGTACCCATTTATTACATCAGCAGGCCTACATCCGCTGTTGTGCATTGGGAAAACAAGCAGTACAAAACTGAACAGAACGGTAATTATAGCACTGGCTCCCACCCCAAGCCTTTCTACAAACGTGCGTGTGCGTGCACATACACACAGAGTCAGAAGGAGGGAGAGAAACATCGATATTAAGAAACTATCTACAGTTTAACAGAAGTGATCCATAGAGTTCACTTTCTTTTGACATGTTTCCTTCAGAGGGAGTTGCCTGCTTTGCCTAGGATGCATTTGGTGCAGATTTGCAAACTGCTGAGACTGAGTCTCACACACCAGCACTACCTACTCTTTTCATGAAGATGACGTGTCCCCATATATGCATGATTCACAGAAGCTGTTGCTCTGTTATAATCAAAACACAAAAATTCCTTTGCATTAGGTGGAACCAAAGACCTCCTGTTCCTTGCAAGAGGCTGCAGCCCTGAGTGAGCTGCCGCACTGTGAGTCAGATCACAAGTCAGTCAGAAATTCAGTCAAAGAAGTCAGGTTGGCAACTGCAACCCCAGACCTGGCTCTTGACCCCTGAAATCCCAGAGGCAAGGTTTCCAGCAGACAACTTTGGGAAATTCTACAGTAAAAAGTCGTATCATGTTTCAGTTCTTTGCATGACAGCCAAGAATGTGGAGGATATAGCATGCAAGCATTATTATTTGAACTGTATTGAGCCTCCAGATTTGTAAATTTGTATCTTTAATAAATCGGAAATATGTAACACACTGTCTGTCCCACCACTCAAGTCCCTTTTCATAAAGATTTATAGAAACTTGCTGTCTTCAGATACAGAGGTTAACTACCTACAAGTTTGCTGATACAAAGGCTTCTCTCCCAGTCCATGACTCCAATCTTGCAAAAATTGTCATATCTGAATTCCTTGAGACTGCTATCATGAGTAACTGCTTAGAAAATGAGGGTTTATTGATTCCTATAGAATGCTTTGCGTACTTTTTAGTCCATCACAGTACCTAACAATGCAGAATTCAAATATTCAATAGGCAAATCGTATTGGGAAAGAGATAACTGTCTTATACAGACATCTTGTTCATTTACACAATAGATCATATTATTTCTGTAATTTGCAAATTGAAGATGTCTAATTTTTGTGAATAACTTTATTTCAGTAAGGAAGAGAAGCTTTGTTCTGAAGGTACTGTCAAAAAGTTAAAACTTCATGATGGGAAACTTTGTTTTTTCTAACACATATGTCTACCTTGGATACCAGTATCTCTAAAGAATCCTTTGAAAAAATAAGGATTTTAACCCCGAACTTTCACTTTAACCTCAAACGTTAGCTGGAGTATGGGACTAGGAAGCTTTCCAAAGCTTTATTTGACTACAAAAAAAAATATTACGGTTCACTGACAGCTAGATTTCTCTATATTCTGATGTGAGGCAAATTAATAAACTATGAACAAACAAAAGATAGCTGTGAATAACCTAAACTACCACTGTCGTGTAGATGAGGCGCTTAGGGACATGGTTTAGTGGGCATGGTGGTGTTGGGTTAATGGTTGGACTTGATGATCTTAGAGGTCTTTTCCAACCTTAATGATTCTATGATTCTATGTTCTACCAGTAAGGGAGGAAAAAAAGACATTAGGGAACATGTCAATAATGAAACTTGACAAAAACTAAAAATGCACCTTATTATTCACGAAAATAAAACAAAAACACAAAGCAAAAGAAATGAAAATCAGATTATCCTGGCTAAGCAAAACAATAAAAGCTTCATGCATGTATGTGCATACACACATACATGTATAAATAAATTCTCAAATTAATTTGGGACCTTCTGTTGCTAGATAACTGTTGCTTCTACACACAGAAAACAATTGGGAATACTTTGGTATAATTAGGGACAGAATTTAAATATTAATTTCCTTCATGATGGTATTAATTACACATTTTAAACAAGAAACAGAACTGTTGCTCTTAAGAATTATACCCTAAAAGTTTTGTAAAACATGACTTTTCAACGATGAGTTAAAGCTCTTCCTTTCTATTTTTTTGTTGCAAGATTGACCCAGCTTAGTTTTCTTGACTTGTATTCTCATTATATGGAATATCTATTGCTTAAAGGAGCTCCATTCACCACCTTTTTTCAGCCCAACACCCATGAGCTCCAAGCTCAAAAAGAGCTACATGTTTCTAACAAACACATCACGCCATTTTAGTTGTTTGTATCCAGAGATTATGTACCTCTGCTTGCGTTCATTTGTCTGCTTAGGTCTTCACTAACCAGCCAACAAAAACCCACCTAAATCTTCACATCATAGAGCCATTTAATACCCATCTCTTACTTGCAGTCACTGGGCTATTCCCAAATCAGCATCTCCTTCCTAAATCATGTGGTCTCATAGGTAACTATTGGATCGGGCCTCATTCCAGACAACCAGGACAAGAAGAAATGTACTGTACATCTGTCCCCCATCTACTCTGAAGGTGAAGGTATGCTCTGAATTACCATCCCGCCTGGCTGGAAGCGTAGACTTATAACTAGATTTCATGCAAACCACAGTTATCACCTGACCATGAAGCTGAGGGAGTCTGGACTGGGTTTCTCTCACTGTCTCCTGCTTAAGTTATTATGGTGTTGCAAATAAATCATTTCTTGGACTTGTCACTCCCATGTCCCAGCTGAGTACCATAACTACCAGACTATAAACTCAGTTTTTAATTCTTAATCTTTCATTCTCATCTGTGGTCCAATGAATGCGTAATTAAACACACATTCAATAGCAAATTACACTGGCAATCAGATTCAGTCTGAAGCCACTGGGAGCTTTGTAAGTCTGTTATTGGGACTCAGATCAGAATAACTTGGAAAAGACCATTTGTTTTCTCTCGCATACTCTTGTACACTTTCTTTACCAGGAATCTCTCTAGAAAAAACATGCAAATCAATCTTGCCACTGGCAATTAATAATGTTGATAACCATAAATTCATAAACCTTGTCCATCAGGATCAAACACACAAGCATGCTCATGATCAAGATGTTGATGCAGAGGAACATGTGTATAAACTACTCATTAGCAGTAAGGAAAAATGAGAGATTATTTTTAGCCTATATTTAATAATAAATTCTGCAATAACCATTCCTATACAATAAATTGTTTTTAATGTGCAGAATATTAGCAGAATGTCTCATTATGCTCTGCACCTTTATCCTTTTAAAAGGAGGAAGTACATTTGAATTTCTCAAATTACATTTCACATGAGAGATATCTTATGCAAGTGAGTTAGATCTTGACAAATGAGGCAAGGTAATAATTACTGCAGTGTTTTCCCTATTGTGGGAGAAATATTAAATCATAGTGTCAAACATTATCCAGCAATATATGAATAAATTTGGTAAGAATATGTGCAGGTTAATTAAAATAATTCTCTAATTTTGTACTTAAACTTTGGTATTATTTAATATACTATGAAAACATTTCCTGGTTTAAGTATGACTACCATAAAAAACTAGCCATGGATGTTAGTGGCAAAAACTTTATTTACTATCAACCTCTCCTGCAAGCTTGGATTTTTCAACTACTCAGACTGCACGTTTCATGAAAATTTGGTACGACATTCTGGTCCAGAGAAGCCAACAGGAGGCACGGTATTGATCGTAACAAGGCCAAGATTTTACTTC
This sequence comes from Fulmarus glacialis, assembly GCF_000690835.1. NCBI lineage: Eukaryota > Metazoa > Chordata > Aves > Procellariiformes > Procellariidae > Fulmarus > Fulmarus glacialis. The sequence goes on from NW_009225519.1 coordinate 25,059, forward strand.
CTGTACTACAGGGAGGAGACAATTTAAGATTCTTTTTGCAGGGATTGATGAAATTTTCATCAAAATCAATATTTGAAGCACATTCCTTCAGTCTGCAAACTTGCCACAAATTATTTATCTGCTTATCTTTGCTCAATATTTAATAGCTACCTGAATTTCTGATAATATATCTTGCAAATTGTTATCTCCTTTTTTCTCTTATCAGTAGCATATTGGGCTACTATCTCAGTCTCCACTAAGTAATTTATTTTGAAACTGTGAGAGGGGAGCAAGGGAAGTGTTTTGCAAATGAGGGGAGCAAACTGATGAAGTGTTTTGCAAATTTAGAGCTTATGCCTAGTTCTTGTCAAGAGGAGGATCCCCCGTCTTAACTGGGATCAGTTCTACATGTTTGTCAGAAATATAAGTGACAAGAAATGTTAGTTTAATTAGTTCAGTACAGTTAAATCTTAGCAAAAAAAACCCATGGTCCCCAGCAATCTGCTCAACCGAGGAATTTACAGTCAGGAACAGACATCTATGCAGACTTCAATTTCAGTTCAGTAATCTCCCATACCCACAGATACTGCAGGCTGTGCAATTCCCAACAGTATTTAGAACTTGAGCTCATTTCAGTAAAGTATGACATTTTGTATAAATGTTATAGGGCAACTTTATGGGCTTCAGAAAAGTTAATTTTGTCGTCCAATTTAAAAAGAAAAAAAAACAGTCTCTCCTTATAGCAGCTGACACCAGCAGGACTAATCAACCTGGTAATTTTCTAATCTGCTCTAATGACAATGGTGATTAGCTGCAGGCCAGCTGGGTCACTAAATAGTTGATTTATATCACATTTAAAACGAGAACTCAGAAAACAAACTTATGTCTAGTCTCCAAAATTAAAGGCTAAATCTGACCTTGGGATTTGGGGGCTTTTTTTTTTGTTCTTTACCCAGAATACTTGAGGCTTTTCATGTTACTGACAATACCATATGGAAGTCCAGTTCCACTGAAAAGAGGAGCTTTGTAAATTAAAGAATAAGGAAAGCAGGGAAACATTTTACTCCTTTACTAAATGTCCTGTTTTATTCTCTTCCTATTGAAATACAAATATTTCAGCTAATTGCCATAGAGCGGATACATTCCTTCACTTGTCTTGTTCAATAAACAGAATCCCAAGATAATTGATTTCATGTTTTCATGACACTGAACTAAGATTAACAGACAACACTGCAACTTCAAACTGCTAAAAAACCCTCTTCCAGTTACACAATCGTAATTAGTACTTTGATTTTGCAATAGTGAAAATCTTTATTTTATATCTTGCACAAACTTTTAAAATGTTCATTTGGATACACCAATACTCACAAATTGTTTATTTTACCTTATTATATTGGAAGCTTATGGCATTAAACCAAACTTACAGAAAAGATCTATGAATTATTAAAAATTTTAAAGGAAAATAAATGGAAAGACAATGACATTCATCTTCGCCTACTGAACGATCCAAGGAAATGAGACTTCATCTGGTTATTTTAGAGACAGAAACTAATAATGAAACTTATTTTAATTGACAGGAATTAAAGAATAGGGGGAAAAAATAGGGAAAAATTTCTGGAGAACTGCAAATATTAAGGCCAAATGACACAACTGTGAAAGTGTTTGGTTTAAATTTTTTGAAGTTCCATTGGACTGAAGGTAAATTCCTTTTTTCAGTATTTTTTACACACAGTTGTAGAAAAATCTGTGGTAGCTTCTTGGAAGAAGTGACAAAAGTATCAGGGATAATCCAAACTACATCACCTTTTTCAAGTTTCCCCCTGCTGAAATGAATTAACAAACACGTTTTCCCCAGTGTTCCACATGCTAATAAAATGCGGAAAGTCAGCACCTCTCTCTCTCTCAATGAAATTAAACCTGTCTATAACTCTCATTCTTCATCTGTCTAGTCAGGAATGCTGTTAATTCAAAATAGAGAACAACCTCCATGAAGAATGATAAGACACTAAATTGAAATAGTTTTTTGCATTTTTCAAGGTGCAAGCTCTCGTTTTTATTTTGTACCAATACATTTTGCTGCTACAGTATGTTCTTCCATGAAGCACAGTTATCAAACGATGTGCACGGAAAACACAATGACGGCTTTTGCATAAGACAAGGATGTACTCTAGTGCTTTAGTATGTATAATAGAAAGAAGACAGGTTATATCTCTGCTATAACTGTAGCAGTAAGAAAACCTGACTAAATTATCTACCTAATTTTACATGTCCAAAGTTAGACAACCACATTTCTGCTGAGGTATTTGCAGACCAGTTCTTCAAAGTACTTGATCATTTGCCAGCCTGAAAAGATGTAAAAAGCCAAATGGCCTATTTAGATGTTTCAGGGCAGATGTGAGCTTAGGTTCTGTGCTGAGTAAGATTATTACAACCTTGTCTATGCTTAGTGCTCAATCTTTACTGTAGCTATTTCATTCCTCTGAAACTAGGCCACCTATTTATTTGCCCAAGATTTTGGTTAGGAACAGAAATACTGTCATACTAGACTGAGGCCTACCTACTTCATCATCTCCACTAGCACCCAACACTAGAGAAAAAAAGGGAAGCAATCAGACCTGAAACAATAATCTTCCTCCATCTATTCATCTACAAAAGCCTCTGAAGGTTGAAGCTGGAGGTTTAATATCGCTTCTGTATTTTTCTTAGTGTTATTTATACTCTTATTTTTCTGCTACATTTTTGCATCTTGCTATTTTTTTGCCCTCAACAGTTTCCAATACCAGAGTTCAACACTAATTGTACATTGTGTGGTTAAAAATAAATGTATTTTCTCCTTCCAGCTTTAAGCTAAACTCCTTTGTTTCCTATGTGAACTTTCATAGTTTCTTGTCGTCTTGACCACCCAAGGCAAACAAGTTTGAAAACAGCAGAACAGACCTATAATAAATAGCATTTATGATACTGAATCAGAATGACTTGTCTAATTCAGAGATATTTTGATAATTAATTATCAATATATGTATTCACAGACATGCTGAAAAGCGCAGTCCCACTTCACTGAATTCACTGAACTTTGCACGCTTCTATGAAATGCTTTGAAGATTAAAGTCTAATATGATAAAAGTTAAATATAAATCAGCAGCATCTAAACCTTTCTTTAAATGAAAAAATAAGTCCATACATTAAATTGATTCCTGTTATTAAAAACAGTAAGAGTGGTAGCAAGTTAATGCCTACCTTCTGGAAATAGTTGATGTTACCATCCTAATATTAGAAGAGATGAGGTCTGGGACCTCAACAAAATATTCCTTTTACTTCAAATAAAATCCCAGTAGCATAGATGTAGATGCACTCTTCCTAACATTGCTAAAATTAAAGGTTGTTAATGGTATTCCAGCCCTCTCCAAAAAATTGAGGCTCAAGGGTGGTATAATCACATAAAAAGAAAACAGCCTTCCATCTGTCTCTGTGGCTGAGTAGGAGGCCGAAAAAAATGGATAAATTAAGAAGAATAAAGAAAAACATCTACCAACATAATTGAGCCACTGGCACTATTATCAAGAAGATAATCCAATACTATCTTCTGACTTTCTTCAAAGAAGATGTTCTTGTCCGCAGGTATTTTAAAATAACTAAGTGCACTATCAAACCACAAAACCGTTCAAAGGAGAATGCTGAATAAGCCATTTGGGATTAGAATAAGCTACTCTAGGATTCTGGAGCCGTCACAGGGCATTTTAAATTATGCTCATAATATTTTTTTCCTCAGGAAGGTTGTGCAATGTACCTTAATGGAGTGGAAATTTGCATACCTAGTATAGAAGTCTGATGAACTGAACAGTACTCAAACATTTTTTCCCTACCAACAGTAACCTTGTCTTTAAAAAGAGCTACAACACACTACATGCAGTTTCATCTACTGAGGAACATGTATTCTTATGGAAATTTATCTTAAATATATATCATAACAGTTGGCGTGGCGGAACATGACGTGTCAGGAGTTTTGTAAGTTAGTTCCAAGGATATGAAACTTCCCCCAGGTATCAGAATTTATTATAGTATTGTAACATCGAGAAGAATCTCTGATGAAACCCCTTGCAAATTATTTTTACTGTAAATAAGACACAATTTCATTGTAAGTATGTCTCCAAAAATTACCCCAGTGTGACAGAAACTGTTATTCTGTGAATTCTGAGATAACAAGAACAGATAGTAAAAAAAAGGGAAAAAACTCAAGTCCCCCTCAACATAGTTTCTAATGCTCTTGGGTGCTCGCTAGTGTAATGTACAGAGATCCTCTTCAGATCAAGTGAAGGGGTAAGATGTTCATGCTGACCTCAGATCTTCAAAAATTAATTTCACTGCTGCTCAGTCAAATTTTACAGCCAAGACAAAATATGTCACAATGTTTAAAAGCTACTAAAAATATATATATCTTCGTTTACTACTCCAAAAGAACATGCTGAGAAAACAATTGGGCAATTTCTATTAGGAATATAGACATTTTTCTCATAACAGTCATACATCATCACAGAATCCTAGAATAATTCAGATTAGAAGGTATCTCAGGAGATCACCTAGTCAAACCCCTCCTGTTTAATGCCTAATTCAGATGATGTAGTTTAGGACTTTGTCCAGTTGTGTGTTAAGGAATACTTTGGAATATTTTAATCCAGATTGAGACAGGGAAAAATATTCCTGCGTATGTGTCAGACAGAGTCAGCTACGGACACTTAGTGTGTTTATGGAGTTATCTAAAATTTAGCAAACTCAAAAAAATATAATTTTAATTAAAATTTTGTTTATGCAACCACAGCTCTTAGATGTCTCTTCTTTAGTTACATAAATAGTATTCTGGATATAGGAGAAATGTAGAAGAGCATCATCCTGATAACAATTCTTTTTCTTTAATGAAAGAGAATGTACTACTTGATTGTACGATAAGACAATATAGAAGTTAGGTAAGAGGATGGATACAAAAACCATGGAAAAACTTTTGATTAATAAAAATCAATTCCCTAGCCAATGATGGACCACCCGACCAGCTACTGTATGTTTTAGTTTTTGACTGAACTTTTAGATCAAATCTACCAAACTGACTATGTTTTGATTCACATATAGAAAAGAAATATTTGAGCCCATGGATGAAGCTGAATTAAAAGATATATTCCAGAAACCTAAGTAACATGCTTATCACTAATTGCTGTTCAGGCCACAGGACCAGTCTAGTTTCAATGCTAAAAACTTTCAGTTTACAACTTATTAGACATAGAATACAATTAAAATAACCTAGCAAAGCCTACTTTATTCCTCTGACAATTAGAAAACTTCTAATTTACAGTCTGAATTTATCTGTGCCCAATTAATACCTATTTGCTTTTGTGATAACCTTGATCTTTAGTTACATAACTTCATCTGTTATATACCCCTGATATATTTGTGGAAAATAGTCATGTGCCTTCTATATTCATATTTTATAGCTAAATTTTTTTAACATCATTAAAGTTAACTAATAATCATCAGTTAGTACTTATAAAATTTTCTGAACTTGAAAAGGCATATATAAATGTTGAATACCATTTGTTAGCAATAGCCATTATTGTAAGTTCCTTACCATTTCTCTTCTGAAGCAAATCACAGAGCAGGAATCTTAAGAAATTATATTCTCACTTACATTTGTGACTAAGCTGCAGAACAAAAATATCCAGTTTGGACTGCTGTGCAAAACATAGTTGGAAGCTATACTATCAGTAACTTTTGCAATTAATTGTAATAATTATGGAATTGATGTTAGTGCTTTGCCTTGGAGTGATGGGCAAAGAGTAAATACCCTGTTTTTAAAAAGATACAGATATAAGTGAAGAGGAAATAAGAAAAAAAAAGTAGTTCCTCAAGCATTTTTGTAGTAAAACCAGTCATCATGAGCAGGCCTATTTTCATCTTCTCTTCGACCAGAGTTTCTCTTCGCTACTCTCACTCTGCTCTGTTCTAAACAGCTGAATGTCTGATGAAAGCGCTAACACACATACTTTCAAAAGTGCTTCACCATATATCTATATATTTATTTATGTCTACCACTATCCTAATGAAGTGTCATGGAAAATACCAGCAACAAATAATAATCTCAGCAAAGAAAGCAGAGTGCTTATGTTATGGTTTTCAAGTGACATTTTCCTTACTGCTTATTAACCTGTCAAAAGCATAAAATTGTTTAATAATGTAAAAGAATTTCTCATTCATGACAGTAATTATGTCAAAAGAAATATTTCTAGTTGAAGTCTTGATTGAAGTTGAAGTCTTGGTCTAAGAGGACCACCTATTAATATATTTATTCTGGAAAATTACACCACCACCCGCAATGACAATGACCTTGTGTGGAAAAAAGTGAAGTTCAAGTACCTTCTCTCTTCTATATATAACATACATTATTACAACAGAAGTTAAATATAATTTCCTTAATGGAAAAAGGATGTCCTTAATTGCTTTATACAAAAATCAATTTAAATAGCAGAAGATGGAAAATGTCAAACCCTTAAAAACTTACTAATTATATTTCCAAATATGATTTACCATTTACAGTTCTGTTATTGACAGATTTAGAAGACAGAGATAATTTCATGAGTCCAGGAGGAACACTAGTAACTTGTGTTACAAAACATATAAATGGTATATAATAGCATTATATTTTAAGAGATACCATAGTACAGTCTATCTAAACTAAAGAATTTTCAAAGTTCTATAAAACTTTTCCCACTTAAAAGGTACTTTGGAGCTAGATGAAGTACCAGATTTAGATAGTAAGCTACTCTCAGATTTTTAAAACCACATGAGAGTATAAAATTATCTGGTTTGATTATGTACTTTTGTGGGTTTTAATACATACGTACATATTTGGAAAAATAAACACACAACACTATTAGTATTGACAGATTCACAGAGGATGACACGTAACTCTGAAATCCTGTCACAGAAATACCGAGCAGCTATGGTAGCATAGCTTTAATTCACTATCATTTTAGTAGTCTCCAGATTCAAATAAATGAACCTTTTCTGTTTGACTGTATATACCACTGGTAAGGTAATGACCTTACTGGCTTCTGTGTTGCCAATAATTTCAAAGTTCTCTTTCAAAAGGAAAATATATTGTCCTGCCTTTTTATATTAAAATGGTTTGTTGTTTTCCTATAGTTTTTTCTAACAGCTTCTATAACAAAGGCATTCTCCTTAAAAGAAAGAAACATAAAACCACTTTACAACACAACGATCAGCAACATTAAACTCACAGACCAAATATACTGCTTTGACCAGCAAAGGTAAAGAAATGAGGCGTGAGATCAAAGTTGGATTCAGATGAATTTAGATCAAAATATCTGTGAGGTTAAGTCCGGTCAGACCATCCTGAGTTCCTGGCAAGAACTGAAATAGGTCTTCAAAGTAGGCCTTTTGCTATGTAAAAATACATATGTGGCATTACAAACGCAAATAATGTGTATATTGGAGCTGGCATGGCCAAAACAGAACATAACACTGAAGAACAGGCTTTCTCCATCGTACAGTTCTTCTCTGGCTGCCAAGAGTTCCTTCCATAATTAACACCCCCCCCCAAACCACCCCACACATCCTCCCATGCATTCTCTATGCTTGAAAAAGTCAGGCTAGGGGCTGAACAAAGGCTCAATACCTGTGTTCTTTGCATCATATGTCTTTTCCATCTGATAGCAATTCTACAAGGAAATTCAAAGGAATTAAGAATACAGTACATCTGAGAGTAAAAACACGGCGCAGTAGGAGTCCCACTCTGCTCTTGGTCAGAGCTATGAGGGCGTTCATTCACCTAAGCTGGTTGTTGAAATAACAACTGACTCTCCAACTTGCTATTAAAACTAACATTGAGCATGCATCCTAAGAGGTTTTTTTTTTTTTTCATTCTCACTTGAGTGGCTCGCTTACCTTTCTTCCTTCAACTCCAACTGGATTTTGCCTCTTCTGAAGCATGCTAAGGATGTCTACTTACCACTGCATGTGACTTTGCAGAACTCTTCCTCCCTAAACTTCGTTGATGCCTGCCCACTTTTGCTTTGTGTCACAAGCCTGAAGCTAGAGCGAGCCTGGTGTTATCAGTGCCCTCCATTTGAATCTACTTCAGAGCCAGTGAGCAAATAGTATAATTCAGTCAAAGATGAAGAAGAGCAACATCAAGTTTCAATTAGAAAATTCAGTGACAGTCAACTTTTCTCTCACCTAAGCTTACCGTTTGAGTAGCCCTGCTGACTAAAAGAATTTCTTCTGACTTATACTGGGGCAGATGAAGTTTACAATATATTTCAAGGGAGTGACTAAGCAAGGAGGCTGAAATCAATCGTAAATCTTGTCTGGAACAAGAATGAGAGCAGACCCAGAGTACTAAGGCTGAAATATTATTCTTTTAACTTGATTAGTTTTGTGCTCTAAAAGCTTTTGGGTGAGGGTTGTTATACTCTTGCTTTACTAGATGCTCTTCTATAACACAGACATGCCATTACAGTCTTTGTTCCCTACAGCCATTTTATATAGTGATTCAGTTCCAACACAAAAATACTTCCCCTCCTCCCGATTGATTATGTTCTTTACAGCTTTTGATGGAAAGACTGTCCACCTAGTGATACCCTGAAGGTTGCAAGGCACTTCATAACACCGTCAGTCATCCTGTCACACCCTGCTATTAGAAAACCTCCTTTCACTTCTGCCATAACTGGTTTCCACTTCATGCCACAATGAGTTTTCCTCAAGTCATTCTTGTTAAATTCAGTTCCACAACTGAAGAAATTAATGTCTAAGCACTCTTTAATCAAAGAACTCTTGCTTTCATATTTTCACCTTCACATAATATCTCTAATCAGATATTATCTTTCATATGGATTGGAATAAAAAATGTCAGAAAAAGGTATCAGAACCAGAGCACAGGAAAACATGGGAAATTAGTCCATTCTCAGAAAGCTTTCTGTTCCCTGCCACATATGGACTGATTTAAACACGAAACGTGAGGTTTTAATGTGAACTCTGGTTACTATTTTTATCTATTTAACTTTAAGCATCAGGGAATTCCTCTCAGATGAGATACAGGGAAATCCAGTTTGTCTCTGTTTCAGTAACCAAGTTGAGCTCATGTCGGGCTTCTGTCTGGGAATTTCTAGAGGAAGGTGAAGATGTTCACTGAACACTGAGTTGATAAGAAATGTACCTTGTCCAAATAATATATCTGCCCGTATCTCCATTTTATCACCATTCTGAGCCTTTCCCATTAGCCATTTTTTGGTTGGAACTTAGTCAAGAAATGCCCCCCTTGAAATTAATAAGATTGAATGAAAAACCAACGAAAGGGTAGCAAATCATGGCCCTTTACTCATATACTTGTATGAAAAATGTCACACTATACCTTGAAATGTCAGAGTTATTGTTCAAGATGGAACATTTCTCTTGCAGAGAGTTTTAAGAACTACATCTGTTTTCCAGGCTATTCTTTTTCTGGCTTGCTAAAAATGAAGATAAAATTTCATGTGACTACTTAAAATAAACATCTAAAACCTGCAATACAAAAAGTTCATGTTTGTTTAGAATTGCAAAATGGCATATTTAAGTTATCAGAAATGTGGACTGTATGAAGCTTACACAGACTTATGCTCTATGAGCACTATTGCCAGACAATAGTATTTGAAAATAAATAAAATTATGGGTAGAAATTTACAACAAAATAATGCTAAAGAAATTTCTACCAAAACAAAGCAAATGAAAAGCCGATATATTAAATAAAATGAAAACAGCAGAGCTGACATCTTTGAAGAAAATCTATCAGCTTGGAGAATGAGACCTGAACTGTTGCTGATGCTTTTCAAGCAAAGCAGCTTGTCACACTGTCACACTGTCAAGAAATATCAGAAGCAGTTAAAAATCAAAGCAATTCATACTAAATAATATTTTTAATTACTTTGATGGAAATAGATTAGTGATTGCAAAATGAGTCTGAACAGGGGAACAGCTTAAACCAGGAACTATTCCTGTTTTCCCCTTTTAAACCTTTTTTCACATAAGCAGGAACAGAAATGAAGAACATTCAAGTACATTGCATCTACAGAGTAACAGAAAGCAAAAATTTACTGTCACTTCTAACAGAAGTACTAAAGTGTACTGGATGAAGTCAGTGTGCGACAGGCTTTCAATAAGAAGGAGGCATTTCTTTACAGAATGTTACACTGAAACTTTTCAGGATATTTTGGATGCAAAATGGTTTTGTGAGTTCAAGAAGCAGTTGAACCTGTTTATAGAAATATCTGTCCAGGGTTATTAGTACAGAACCATTACCTCTGACTTGGGAAGTGCCTAGGCAGCAAATCACTGGAGATACTCTGTAGAGTATGCTGGAAGACCACTAGATGTTTGTCCTGTGCTTACACTCTTCCCTTGGCATTTGCTTTTGGTAACTGTTGGAGATAAGACGCTGGGATGGCCATACCTTTAGTAGCTGTTGATGTTATGCTTTTATGAGAAAGAAAATACACTGCATTCCTGAACTTCTGGAGGTAATGCCTACCACCAATACCAACTCATGGCCGTGCTCTGCCACAGAGCAGTGGCAGGCAATCGGAATTCCCTCTGCTTTCCGCCTTACTCACCAGAGAGCCTCCGGCCAGCAAACACAGGAACATGGAGACTCTCTCTACCACATGGCCTTTCCAGAAATAGAAAGACATTGCCTTGATTATGTATGGATAGGAAGAATAAGAGAAAGCAAAGGAAGAGCCAATAAAGTTATGTTCAAGATTGCCAGGGTAACAAAGAAATATTTTGAGCAGGGCCCAAGTCTTAACAATCTTTATTATTGGAAATCCTTTGGCAATCCATGGATATGCTCCTCATTTAATGATTAGTCCATGCACTGATCAAGAAATGATGAACAGATAATTAAAGTGTGTTATACAGCACAAATATGAAATCCAGCTTTACTAATGCATCTCTTCATTATCAAGTGCTTCCTTTCAGAACAGTTGTTCTTATTTCTTTGCTGCTTAGCTATAGAAAGTTCAGTTAAAGAAGGATGTGCAATAAATCCATCTCCTTAACAAGCTCTGGTACAGCAGGAGCCTTTGCAGGCTCTGTTTATATGGACAGCGGCATTTTTAGTTAATCTCACACTAGATTTACCAATTTTCTATGGAGAAATCCAAAGCAGAGAAAACTGAAAGCATATTGTTTGTGAAAACGTCCATATGCTGAGAGCAACTTATTTCTTAGAGCAAGTGGCAAAACAGTTGGACCATTTTTCTTAAAGATGTGACAGCCAAATGCTGAGACAGAACAAAGACAGTGATTAAAAAAAATGACATAGGGAGTGGGGATGAATATGGTCTATCATTATGAACTAGATTCACACTGTGACTGGCAGGTGACAGACCAGATTCTTTGTAGTTTAAATTATTTTGTAAATGTTCATGCCAATTTATGTTCTTTTCATACTACCGATATTATTACAGTTGCAGTATTGTAGCTAAGTGTGAAAATTAAAACATGCCTATTTGTCTTTATTGCACCTAGACCATGCTTTCACAGTTTGGACATGTGTAAAATCAGGAAAAATCTTCCTTTTCTTCTTCCTCCTCCTCCTCCCGAACCTTTCCACCCCAAAATTTCAAACTTGAGATTTGTACTTTATAAAAGAAAATCACAATCTCCATTTACATAAGCAGGCAGAATCTCAGTTAGCTTCTCCTATGGTGATTAGAATGTATAATTGCAGTCAGTATATTCACTGGTTTCTTGTTTCACTAAACATAGGTTCAGAGGGCTAGTGACCCTAAAGAAAAATACTCACCTCAGCTTTGCCTCAGTTAATACTTCATTTCCAAGTTATTTGCAATTTTATTGTTGGTGAAAAATAAACTTTATAGAAAACTGTTATACATTAAAATTATGAAGAAATTAAGAAGCTTTTATGCTTAAATTGTAAAATGCAATAAGTCAGGTCAGGTTCTCAAAACTGAAAGCCACAGCTCATTGGATTACTGATCAAGAACATGTCTTGATGCCTTATCTCTAATTCAAATATATTACCTTGTAGGAAAATAAATGCAATACAAGCATTAATTGACCATATTTACTACCATGGAAACAGCACTTCTTGCCTTTAAACAGCTCTGCAAACATTAACTAGTCTCCAAAGCTGCTGGGGAGACAGGAAACCACTGTATCTCTGAGGATCTGAGTCAAAGCAGTGAGATGACTGAAAAAGGCCATTAAATTCTTAATAGTAACTACAGCCAATACAGAATTACTTAGCTTTAAAACACAGTAAAGTGAACTTCATAACACAGCTAACGTACATAACAGGTAGTGTCAGTCTTGTAAACTGACATCTTAAATACGTATGTCAACATTTGGAACAAGAAATAAGTATTGGAATAACATTAAAATAAATTGATTTATATTTTCATTTCTGGTGTAATTAAACTTCTAAAGTACTGCTTCACATTGGTATTGAACACAAATGTTCAATTACTTGCCTTAGATTAACTATATTTTTAGGATGCATTTTATAATAGCATCACAACATGATTTTGCTTTCTCAATGTCACACACATGAATAGTACAGGAACAGCATGGTAATATATTCACTTAAGAGCACAAGAATTGTGCTATAAGAGAAAAGTTTTAGTTCAGTTTTGTCTCTAACACAATAGCTGTTAGGAGGAAATCAAAAGATGCATAAGCAAAGTGGTCCTTCATTTTGGATGATGTCTCAGCTGACAAACTTAAACTTTAGGGACATCTGCAACTGGAGATTGTATGTGGACTACCTTATTTTATAGTTTCTGAATGATCTATCTTCCATTAATCTGTCTAATCTCTTGCTTTGAATTTATTTATTATTTTGCCTTCTAAGACTTCCCATGGCAATGCTTTCCGTATGCGAGTTAAGTGTTATGTGAAGAAGTATCTCCTGTCTGATAATTTTGGAGACATCCAATTAAATTACTGTATGTGACAACTCTGTTCCCTATTCACTTTCCCTGCAGAATTCATTGAAGTCTGCTGCATGTCCCTGTTGCATCTTTAATGCAGCTCTGGCTTGAAGCATAGTCAGAGATAACACTTCACAGAAGCACAGAAGACACAATTTTAAGTCCTAGATCATTCGTAATATAATTCCAGTAATGTTTACCATTGCCTTGGGAGCCTTGTCAGTCTTTCCCGGCAAAGCAGACTACATTAGTTGCTCAAAGAAGAGGGAGCTGATTTGCATAATGCCGTGCATTAATATGAAAGGTTTTGCAGTTCTTTGGAAAGTTACTATTATCATAAAAAGTGGGGTTTTTTTTTGTGTTGCTACTGGACTATTAGCCAGATATCAGCTTTGGTGGTCAATGTTTCCTTCCTGTGCGTGCAACCAAGATGTACTTCTCTCGCCCATCCCATTCTTTTCCTTCCAACCAAACCCCTAGAACATTTTTGTAGACAATAATTTTATGAAACTTCCATTTTCTAACACAAAGAAAAAAATGAAACAACCCTGAAACTTTTTGATTCATGAGTCTATCTTTATGCAGCAGTCATTAGAATGAACAAACCAACAAAAAAATCATTGCTTTTCCATCAGTGGAAGAAATGAGTTTTTAATTCCTTTCTCATTTAATCTACACCTTTAGTTTCATAGAGCCATGTGAAATTTGTCTAGTTTAAGAACACTAACTTTGGGGTCAGACTGGGCAGGATATTCACCTCTTTTTGGGAGAAGGATCAGGAAAGCATAGCATGATCTTGTGAATTCATGTCTAGTTCCCAGAAAGCTTCTCTGTAGACAGGAAGTTGGTGATACGGAAACCAAAAATTGCATTTCCAAATGAAAATTAAAATTTGTTGGCAGGAAGGAAACCACAACATTAGACATTTCAAGCAAATTAAGGAAATTACAGGAAAAGTCACTCATTAGATAAATCAGTGCAGGATTACAGGGGAAAAATAATTATTCATCATAATTATACCAGGAAAACATACATTTTATGAGCAATTTTGCCTATGAAATTCACAGTGTTGTGGAAGCGTGGGATAAAAGGTCTATTGGCTTTTTTTTTTTTCTTTTTTACTCTTTTCTGCTTTCACAAAAGGCATGAAACTAATTTACTTTAAAATACTTATTTGATCTTATAGTGTTATATAAAGAGGTATATTGGTAACTCTGAAAGGAAACCTCATGCTAAAAAGTTATTTTTTCCTTTCTTCTTAGATTCATATAAACTAAGAAGATGATCATAAAGTGAAAACACTTTCTGTTTACTGATCCACTGATAATATTTTTCAGCATACTTCTCAGGTCAGGCATTATGATAATCATGAAAAGTTGCTTGAGAAGTTAATTCCCATATCTACTAGCAAAAATATTGAGAAACTGAAGATACAAAGGCAAATAGAGAGATTTTACCTGTGAATCAATTCATTTACTTGTGAATGTGATTAGGCTGATAAAAATGTGTTTGCCAGAGACCCAACGGCACATAAAGCATTGCTCTGAGAGAGGGATTTTTTTCTGTCAGCATGACTAACTGGTGACAGTGGTTTCACTTTTAGTTATCAGTGGTCTGGTAATGAACTTCTGATCTCTTTAATTAAATGTTTGGAGGTCAGTAGCATTTACAACTGGATTAATTAAACATTACATTTGCACATTGAGATCAAATTTGACTTTAAAATGATACTTCATTCCTAGACACAGGTATACTGGGCACCACAAGTAGTGTTTGTTAATAACGTAGATAGTCAAACTCAAAAGCAACAGCAGGAAAGTTAAAGCACATTAAGCATTCATCAGCTATAACAGCTACGACTGAATCCGATCTCCACAGTAGTGTGAGGTGAATGCACCACAGCTAAGCAAGGAGCCAAAGCTTCAGGTTGTAGAAAGGTTGACTCCCTGTTTCCTCCTCCTCCTTCCACTGAAGTAGACAGTTCTGTCTCCTGTTTGTTTTTAAAAATATTATTATACAAAATAGCAAAATTATAAACTGCACTTCTATCCTTATCCATCAGACAAGTATTTTCTCTAACAAAGCCTCTAGTAAGAACTGCATGTTAAATTTCAATTCTTCTTCCCATGTATTTAACAGTACTGTAAAAGAATGGAAGAATACAAAAAAGCTACTTTTTGGAAAAAATATGAAAATTTAAATGAGCTGAACTGCTAAAGTTCAAGAAGCTCCCACTGAAAAAGCCAAAGCCCTCTAAATACTGTTTACCCTGCAGCAGGGATGGACCGGCTGACCTGCTAAGATCCTTCTACCTTTTCCTCATTCCCTAATGTAGCGAGGAAGCCATTTGCTGTTCACAAATGGTGTTAGATTGTAACCCCCTGGCACCATATCCCAATATTGAGCGCCATCTCCTGGCAATTTTCCAGCTAAGTACTCAGACGGACACACACGGGTGTTCCGTACTGGGGTGGACAAAAGCAGCCTGTTGGATCAGTAACTCCTGGAAGCACTCTGGCTGGAACAGTGACAGCACATCCCGTCCCATGCAGCTTGTCCTGTCCAACAATCAATAGTTTCTCCTTAGTCATTCAAAATCAGAAATAAACTCAATAGCTAATATTTTACATCTAAAAAAGTATGTAGATCGGTTCCAGCAACGTTTTGAGTTATCAGTGGGTTAAAATCCTCTCAAATGCATGGTGTAATTCAATCCAATTGATAGTTTTTTCCACTTAATGATTAAAAATCCCAAATTTGCTTCTCTGGTCTTGCCACCTCTACTCATCTGTGCAGAGCAAGCGTTTTTGCAAGCATAAGAGACAGCTTTATAACTGAACCAATCATTGAAACAGATCTGCCAGCTTCCCATGCCTATATCCCGAAAACTCTCCAGACCGTATCTGAAACACTGGCATAAAACCTCCACTTTCCAATCACCAAAGCGTAGGCAGCCAACATTCCTGTTCCTCAGCATGTGCTTTCCCAGTATGCACATATCCTTGTTCTCATACTTTAAATCATTGTGTTTCTAAAAAAGGTCAAACTAGCTCATAAAAAAAAAAACCCAAAAACCAAACTACCAAAAAAACCAAAACCAACTGCTGCCTTGCCATGCATATGTTTGTTGCCATGGCACAGAGCAACAGAATAAAGCGGATTACTTAAAGGTGAAAATCCTTCTAAGTTTTGAAGCTGGCAGCTCTATTTTAACCCCCTGCTCAATCCTGTGGTCTGAAAAAATTTGATACTATGCCAGCACCTTTGGTGTATGACAAAAACAAAAATTGTGACATGGAATGCCACACTGTGTAAGTTCTCCCACAATCTTAATTTTTTTCCACACCAAATAAAGTTTTATTCTCAGCTGAAAAATATCCTGATAATAGAAATAATTCTTTCTTTATTTGGTTTCCCCTGTGAGACTTAGTTTACTGGTTCAGTGCTTCTTCCAGTGGTCAGTCTGGTCAATGCATACCAAGAACTCCTAACAAAACCTCCCATCTTTGGGCCGAGTTAATATCATTACACAGTTGCTATGTGTCTGTCTGTACAAGATAGGCAAAGTACATCCACTAATTTACTTTCTTTTAAGTATTAGAAAATCATTAACTCGTTGAACTGGGCTTTGTTTAAGAATCTGTAAGGGTGGTTATGTAGTGTTTTCCTTGGCAATGCTACAAAAACTCATTCAATTACAATTCTGGTCCCTAATGGTTTGCCTCTTATCAGAGTCATGCCAAGAATTTGAGCATGTTCAAAAGTCTCTTTGTATCTCTATTTACACTGTCTCTCAAGGCCCTGATTTATACATTTTGTTTTGCCTTTCTTAATAAATGTTGTGTTCAGAAATGCTGGGGTAGATGAATAACGAGATTTCACCCAGTTGCTTGTTCTCAATCATGTAATTCAAAGTGCAGTACATGAGAGCCACATCCGCTCAGAAGCAAACCCATGTCTGCAAGTGTTCCTCTAAAGCAGGCCTTTAAAATCTACCCCAGAAATCCGTATGGTCCTCCTGGAGTAGGGTCTTCCTACCAACCATAACATTATTCCAATTTGCATTCTCAGTCCCTCATGTTATCTTTTATTCAACTTTATATCTTACTGTTGACCCTCAGAGATCTATGCTAAAAAAAAAAAAAAAAAAAAAAAGTAAAATATTTACATATGGTAAGATTCATGTACGGATCTTTGCCCCATATCATTTCAACCAATTACACTCTACGTGAGATCCTGAAAGCTGCAGAGTATCTATCTACCACCATGAGTGGTTTCAAGTGCTCTCCTTGGACTAGGATGAAGTTGTGGATCAAAAGGACTAGATCTTGTCCCAGAGAGCATTGAGATCAGCAACTGAGTAACAACAAAATGAAACCAACTCCAACCTTGACATGCTCTTCTCTCGCTCAAGTTCTATCACTTATGAATGTCCTTGATTTCTATCTCCTTAGGACATACTAGACAACAGCTAGCTGCTCTTTGGAATAATTTTGCAAGGTGTAAAAAAGTAAATCCAGAGAAAAGGTGTAATTTTGCTCGTTTGCTCATCAGGAGTATTTCCCTGAAGTCCTTAAAGTTAATATCTTAACAAGTCATTCTCTACAAACTGCTTGCATTCCTTGATGTCTTACATCACAACTGCCCAGTCCTGTCTCCCAGCAAGCAGTTTCATCAAAGACAGATTTGGGAGGAAAAGCAGCATATATAGAGTCTGCTGTTGTGCATATGAAGTCTGAAATGGGAAAGAGAAATCAGAGACAAAGTACTAATTAAGCATGGACACTTTCAGCTAAGTTAAAGAAAATATGCAATTATTTTTATCCAGAAAATATACACTTTCAGAATTTTATACAAATATTTATAAGGACATGTTGCAATTAGCTAAAAGACAGCAACTCAGCCTGCAACTCAAGATTTGTAAATAGTTTTGCAAAGTGAGCTGCATTTGCTGGTTACTCAGATGGCCTGAATCCCTTGTGACCCAATTTATAGCGCTAGTCTCAACATCTAGAAGTAGAAAATTCATACTGACAAAGTAATTCAGAAAGGTGATTGTATATAGAATCATAGAATCACAGAATGGTT
>NW_009225520.1:0-359 GCF_000690835.1 Fulmarus glacialis
GTCATGTCCCCCTCAAGGATTCAAGGCCATTTGGGGCCATTTCCAGCCCCCAGCCAGGCCCCGGTGCCCAGGTGTCCCCTCATAACGAGAGCCGGGGTGAGGGAGGAACCGCCATTACGGGGCAAGCCGTGAGGCGCAAGCGGTCACCCCTTGAATAAATGGGGATAAACTGGGAAAAAAAACCCCACAGATGTCAAAAACCCACAAACTTCCCAGGTGACGTGGGACCCTGCCAGCCCCCAGGGCGCTGCCATCCCCCTCATGCCCTGAGGAGAAACCCTGTCACAGGGCTAACCGACAGCCACCGAGCCTCGATGGCGCTGGCTGTGGGACGGGGCCTGCTGTCACTGGCTGGGGGG
>NW_009225520.1:422-7698 GCF_000690835.1 Fulmarus glacialis
CAGCCGCCTCTCACGGTCAGGCCGCCGGCATGGCCGTGCCCCACATGAGTCAGTTCCTCACGAGGCGCCTCAGTTTCCCCTGTTTGCAAAGGGCAGGGCAATGGCAGGAGGGGAGCTGGGCGCCCCTCGGGGTGTCTTAGGCGTTGGGGTCATCGGAAAAGGGATAATTATCACCCCCAGCTCAGCCTCCTGGCGAGGGTGGACACACAGGGCTCTCGTCATCCCCTCAGGGTCAGGTCCCGGCTCAGCAGGATCATGGCTCCTGCCAAGCACTCATGGAGAGGCTTGGAGAGCCTTTCAGGACGCAGAAGGGTCAGGAGCACTCAAAAAAGGGAAGAAAAATTAAAAAGCAGGCGCATTTCTGCAAAACCAGCCCGTTTTGGGAGGATGGGGCTGACAGCAGAGGGCGGCACAGGCTCGTTGCTGGCGCCGGGCCACAGGGCCTGGCCTGGCACCTGGGTGCTTCACCCTGATCCAACCTGTTGCTGCTTTTTCCCTCTCCATCAGCTGCTCTCGAGGTACAGGGAGATATTTTGGGGGGCAGAGCGAGCCCAAGACCGTGGCAGCGAGCCCAGGATCTCCAACAGCTTTCGATTCTGAATGAGAACGAAAGCCGAGAGAGAAGAATCAGTTCCTTTTCCCATCCCGAAGCTGAAGCAGAGAAAGGAAACTTAAGAGCTGGCAAAAATAGAGCATTTTGAGGTACCCAGCTGCAGGGAGATCACTGCCCTCCTGGTCAGGAGGTGCTGTGTTGGACTAGGGAAGTTTCCAGAAAGGAGATGGTCACAACAGGGAGGAAACAGGGTGGAAACGCTGCTCCTTCCACCCAGAGTTAAAAACCTGCGGGCTACAAGGTGCAACAAACAGGGTTATTGCAAATCACTTCATCCCATAACACGACTGCAAACTCTGAGAAATGGAAACCATCCCACATCGGAGCGGGAGCCCTCGGTGTCAGTGGGAGGCTGAGCACGCCCGAGAGTCTGTCCATCTGTCCTACACTCACTTTCAGCATCTGCGCATCCCTGCAAAGCCTCCTTTGGATGCCCGCCGTCCCCTCCGGCTAGGCAGGGTGGGTTGGCTTTGCTGTTCCCTCTCAGCCTGAGGAATAGATCCTCCTCCTTGGAGTTTTCCCTTCCGCTTTTCCATGGCAATTCACACATCATCTTCTCGTGCTTCATTTATTGGCTTTATCGAAGACTTTGTTTGGAAACACCCTGCTAGAGAGACAGGAGAGTGACCCCTCCGCCCTGGCAAGGGAAGGTGGCTCATTGTCTCTGCTCTGCCCATATCCTGCTCCTCTCCCCAAAAAGAGAGAAAATCCACCCGGAAGATGGGGGAAAGAACTGAAATCCAAGTCCTCGGCATCCACGGCTGTGCTTCGATTGCCATCAGGTCTCAGCCGGTGACGGCAGGAGCCAACCTTGGCCAAATTGAACCAAATCGATGTGCTTTGGGGGGATCTACATGCACCCATGCATCTGTGCAGCCACACACACACAGGGATGCTACAGCGAGCTATCTAACTACGAGTAATAGCCTGGCACTGAGATTACGGCTGCCATGGCACATCCGTGCCGCGCGGTTGGCAGCGCGGGGGTGGTTTCCGTTGGGGTCGATACTGACGGCTTAAGAGGCCCATTTTGGGGGGGGCAGAAGATGAAGAATTTTGGCAGGGGTTGACCTAAAATGACATTTTGCCGCTTCTGTTTTTCTCACAGCTTTTGCAGCGGGGTGAGATCTCCGTCCCTGCAACCCGCTCGCCCTTCAAATGCACACGCGTGCGCCTGTGTGTCATTTCAGGTTAACTGAAGTGGCTGCTTCTGAAACAGGAGCTGTTGTTTCATTTTTTGGGTCGCTTAACCCCCTCCTAACTGTAATAAACACGGTGATTAAGGACACAAAAATATTACTCTGGAGGAAGGGGACCAAAAGCTTGGAAAAGGATGAAAGAAACACTCTGGTTACTCCTTTTAAATACATGTTTCTTTAGCTGAAGCTGCTAAATTTGACTCAACTTTACAGACTGGAAAGGTTTTGCGGTTGTTTTTTTTTTACAGTGAATAAAGTGTTTTTTCCTCGTAAAAACCCCCACCAACTCTCAGGCCAAGTGATGCAGTTTCGATGTGTCACGGAGACAGGGTTAGCACAGATCCCACTCTCGGGAAGGTCAGTGTAAACCCCAAAACATGAGACTTTAGTCTTGAGCGGGGCTCCAGGTGCCTGAAACCAGCACCTGGCCCCCCTCGCTGTCACAGCACCGGGGGTTTTTCAGAGGAGGTCTGGGAAGGGACATGTTTCACCCGGGTTCATGCTGAGAGGGGTGCAGGGCTTCGGTCTCGGCTCCTGGAGGACTAAACCCCCTGCTCAGGGGACGTGGGGACATTGGGAGTCTGAAGCTGGGAGCTCCTCTGCGGCCAGTCCCAGCCCAAGGAGGGCTAGGGCAGGGAAAGGCAGGCAAGCCCAAGCACCACCGCAAAAGATCTCCAGCGAGTTGGGGCACCGTGCCTCAGGTTCCCCACATGTCCCGTGGAGATAATGCTATTGCCACACAGGCCGTCGGCAAAGCACTCGGAAACCAACTTCCACAAGGCTTCATTACCAGGGAGCTGGAGCCGTGGGACACCTGGTTCGCTGATAATTCACCTCGTCCCAAGGCAGGTGTTTAAAATAGCTCCTGTGACTCACTGTGCCGAGAAGGGCCAAAGGATTTCAGACACTGCCTCGGGGGCAGCTGGATGTTTTCCTTGCAATGGGATACGAGGCGAGATGCCACCTCCAAGTCTCCTGCTCTTCAGGTCCCTGCGGCGAGCCCGGCCCCCGCTCCCTGGGCGTCTTTTCTCCTCGGTGCTCAACTGCGTTTTTCCAGCCATGTCAGGTGTTTGACTGTTGCTCATCTCCCATTCCCAGAAAGGGATGTGGAAAATAGAAACGTCCTTTTTGCTGTGGCTCCAGGCTCCCCTGGCCAGTCCTTTCTGCATGGCCAAGCGCCTTAGCTGGGGACGGATGTGTACAGGAAACCACAGGTGTGACGAGTGCTGGCCCTTTGCAAGTCCTCAGTCATCCATGGGACTCCAGTGCTCCCAGAACGGGAGGTCCAATGGCCTGAAATCTCACCCTGGTCCTGCTTCATCCTTTTTTTTCCCGCTTTCTGAATTGCGGATACTTCCCCTGCTGACACTGGGGAGCAATAAAAAGTTGTGAAAGGGAGGTGAGAGAGTGATGCTGGCTCCGAATCGCTTCTCATTGGGTAACTCCTGCGGCTTTGTCCTCTCCTGTCATAGCTGACGGCTCCAAAAGGCAGTGAATATCCCCCCACTAGGGAGAAACGAGGGGTGAAAAGGCTTTTTCCTTTTCTCCAGCCTGTGTGCAGTCCCCATGCCACGATGCAACAGTGACGGGTGTCATGGAGACTGCACACAGGCTGGAGAAAAGGAAAAAGCCTTTTCACCCCTTTGGGTCTCCCATCACATCTATCATGATCGTTTCCCCGTGGCAGAGGTCTGGGACATGAATCTGGTGGCTCTCAGCCAGGTGAAGGTATTACTACGCAGGAAGACTGTGCACAGGGGATCAAACATGCACCGATCCTTTTCTAACACCCAAACTTTGGATGCAGCCAGTGGTCCCAGCAGAACAAAATGGTACCCAGGCAGCGGGATCTTGCCGGGGGACACGATGGCACCGTTCCCCTCCTGCAGCACAAGCCCAGCGGGGACAAAATCATCAGCAACAGGCGGAAATGAAGTGACTATCAGCACCCCAGCCCCGCGCCGGACCTGCTCAGCCTTTTTGCGGCAAGTTTTCTAAGAAACGCTGCAGCAGTTAGCGAGCATTTATGGGAAGGGTGGGCCAAGCTCAGCCTGCAGCCGGGATGGCCGCGATAGCATTTCAGTGGTGCCGGGGGGGGGACAGTGGCTGCCCAAGGGGCTTGGGCTTCTGATGGTAGCAGACGACGTGGTGGAGAGGTTTGCTTTCGTGTAAGAGCAGCTTCCCGGATGGTCCGGGGGAAAAGCAAGAGAGGAGGTTAAATACAAACCACATCTCAAAATAGGCCTAAACTTTGAAGGCGTTTGGAGCTGCGCTTCCTGCTTCTAGCAGCCCCGAGGAGGAGATGAAAGATGCAGCTGAGTAAAAAAAAAAAAAAAAAAAAACCATCCAAAAGCAAAACAAACAAACAGAGTTAACGCTTTCTGCTGAAGGCAGAGGCACAGCAGTGACACAGCACACCAGATTACCCCACCAGGCTGGGACGTGGCTCCAGGACCCCTGGTTCCCTCCGACGGCAGCGCCACAGCTCAGAGAGCGGTGCTGGCAGGCCTGGGGTGACCCAGGGAAAGGGGGAACTCCCTGGGCATGGGGGTTTTAAGCAAGAAAGTTTTGGGGCAAGCCAAGGAAAGCCCTGTTCTGCATCAGATCCGGCTAGGGTCTTGCAAAGTAACCTGCAGAAAGGGAAACGCGCCCCTTCCTTGGAGTAGGAGACACACAGCGCTGTGTGCACGCACCAGCAGGTGCTCCATGAGGTCAAGCAGGAACAGAGCTTCAAAATTCAGCACATTAATTAAAAAAAAAAAAATCCCAAGAAAAAAAAAAACCAAACCAAACCAAAACAAAAAAACAACACCCCTGAAGCCGAAGCGCTGCAGAGCTGGGAAGTGGGGTTTGACAGTTTGGAGGGTAAAAGCTCGAGCGAAGCGTTACCGCTGCTCACTGATAGCGACCGACTTCTCGTAATCCGAAGATCAACTTCCTCTCGCTCCGCGTTCGCCACAGCCGAGCTGGAGGTGGGGACAGCCCGCCGGCAGCTTTCTTCACCCACCAGCACCCGCCTGCGACACCCGCTCCGCCGCGCCAACAGAGCCGGAGCAACAGGATCTGCCTTACCAAAATTTAATTCGGCTGACAACATCCGGCGTTTCGTAAGGTTGCTTTGATCTTTGTTTACTCGCCGTCCCCAGCACATGCTCCGCACCAGCCTGCGGATGAATGGAAACGAAAAGGGCTCCACACCCCTTTGATCTCTCCCAGGAGACCTGCCAGGAGCAGTCGGTGCTGGAAACACCCCGCCAAGGGCCTGATCCAGCCTTCCCCGTGGTGCTTTCGGCTGGCTCGGCAAGCCTTTGGGTGGGACCTTTGGAGTTAGTCTCAGCTGGAGACAGACCAGTGGACCCCAAAGTAGACATGGTGCGGTCACCGGTACCCAGCACGCTCCCAGCAGCCTTCGTCCCACCCCACAATAAAGGGATGTCTCCATCACATCAAGTGGTTTGTTTTTATTTAAAACCGCATAAAAAAAATAAGATTTCTGAATTCCCCTGTACAATATTAACTATTAACAAAAAACCCGCCGGCTACACACTTGGTTACATGTAAAGACTCGACAGCGCGGACAGCCCGGGCCGGCTCGCCCCTCCCCAGCCCCAGACAAGACACCCGTGGGGAAAACCAAAACTCATCTGCAAACTGAGATCTGCACATGGCAAGGAAACAACAGCAACCAGAACTATGTACACAGACAGCTGGGGAGCAGGCAGCCGCTCCGCACCTCCGCCAGACAGCCGACAGAAACGCTACGGACCCAGGGATGGACACAGGACAGACACGGAGGGAAGACCCGAATGGAAAACCGGGGGATCAGCAGCTGTAGAAGCAAGGCGTGGGTTGGAAACCCACGTGAATTATAAATAAATAAATAAGTTATCCTACCGGCTAGAACTCTTCCTTTAAAAAACAAAAACAAATTCATGAAAATAAATTAAAAACGAAAAAAAAAAGGTAAAATGTTATCACTATGAACAACTGTACATCAAGCTTTGCTCCTATATAACTTTGTACACATTTACAGCTCTGTTGGTTTGCATTGTTTGTGCATTCGTGAGGGCACAGGGAAGCAAAGAACCCCAGAAAATCCACGCGAGATGGAGGCACGGGAGGCGAGGCATCGTCCGCTTGGCTCCCAAGCGTCTTCTGACCCGTTTTCTTTTTGAAAAGGGAAAAGGAACTATATACCCAGGCGAGTCTTGGAAAAGCAGCAGTGTAGGAAAATTCAAGTATTTCCTCCAGCACAGCCCAAATTGCAACTGAAGGCACTCGAGCACGGTGACAGCGGAGAAGAGACAGCCATTCGGTCGCGGTACCTGCCCTCCCCCCCCAATCAGTTTTCCCCTGTTGAAGCTTTTCTCGCAACAAGGTCTCCGATCCTCTCGCGGTCCCGAATTCAGCAGGTCAGGAAGACACTTTGGAGCCTCCAGAAACAGAACCAAAAAAAAAAAAATTTACTGGCAAAACATCAAATGAGACGGGGTCATTCAGATGGAGTCCAGGACAGCTGGGTTGGATGGTGGCCACCAGCGCTTGGAAGACCAGGTCTCCAGCCCAGCTCCAGGACAAGATGTGCGTGTTCCCATCTGATGAGCCCTGCTCAGTGCTACGGTCACGAGGAGAAAGTCTTGGTTTTCTTTGCTTCTTATGGCCAGGAGACGCGTGGAGCTGTTACTTTCCAGGCTCCTGGATCAAACTGTGCAGGTGGATCTCTGCTGTCTCCTGGGGCAGGTGAATGCCTTGCAGCCAGGAATGGTTGAAAATGTCTTCCAAAGATGGCCTGTCCGAGGGGCGCATGGACAAACACCACCTGATGAGGTGCTGGCACTCTGGGGAGAGGAATGAGAAACGGCCGGTCAGTTGGAGAAGGCTCCTCTCCACCTTGTACCAGCGTCCGCAGTGCCCAGGCCATGCTGGGTGTGCTCAGAGCTGCACCCAAACCTCCCAATCGATTATCCGTTTTGGAGGAGAGCAGGATGGCAGGACTTGTGCACCTCCTCCAGCTAACCATGGGAGATCAACCTCCTCCATAGCTGTAAGAGCAGGATGCTCATGTGGCCAGTGCCATCTCCCAAAACCCGTTATCCCCCCCCGCCGCGAAGCCGGGTACCCACCTAGAGAGACCCGCCGTCGGAAGAAAAGCTGACCCTGGATGATGTCCTCGTCCTGCTCGAAGGGGACGTCCCCGCAGACCATGTCATAGAGCAGCACGCCCAGGGACCAGATCGTTGCCGAACGGCCATGGTAGCGGTGGTAGCGGATCCACTCTGGTGGGCTGTACACCCGCGTTCCTACGGGATACAGGTGGAGCTCATGAAGTGGATGCTGTCCGCTCCCGGATCCTCGCCTGAGCATCCCTGGGGATGCGGGGGCTGCATCGGTGGCGAGGGGGACACATGGTGTGACCCGCCACCCCCTCGCCAACACGTGACTCTTGTTTACAAACTTTGGGTTG
>NW_009225521.1:0-214 GCF_000690835.1 Fulmarus glacialis
ACCCTTGTCCCCCCGCGGGAGCTCGCCCTGCTCTCTCCTTCCCTCACCGCCCCTGTAAGCCCTCAGCCGCCCCCCGCCTTGGCGGCCCGGCATGGACACCCCACTGTGCGCTCAGTGCCTGCACCCGGTATGCAGGTAGCAGGGTGGTGGCACGAGGTGGTGGCACGGAAACCCGGCTCCCCTCCCTTGTCACCCTTGCGAGCCCCTCACTAGT
>NW_009225521.1:403-8992 GCF_000690835.1 Fulmarus glacialis
GGGGACACCCGTCCTGCCCTACTCCTCTCTCAAACTAACGACCAGGTTAGAATGGCAGGGAGAAATCTTCCCCCCGGCTCAGAGAGCCCTGTCCGGGGGTGGGGGGGAGTGATCCCCCTGCACCCGGCTTAGCAGGGAGGGGTCCAATCCTGGGCCCCACCTA
This sequence comes from Fulmarus glacialis, assembly GCF_000690835.1. Taxonomy (NCBI): domain Eukaryota; kingdom Metazoa; phylum Chordata; class Aves; order Procellariiformes; family Procellariidae; genus Fulmarus; species Fulmarus glacialis. The sequence goes on from NW_009225521.1 coordinate 567, forward strand.
GGAGGGTGCCGGGGCTCCAGATGGGTGCCCCGGTCCCACCAGGCCTACAGGGAGCAGATGCTGACAGGGCTTGGGTGGCTGCAGTGTCCTCGTCTCCGATCCTTGTTGGTCCTGCAGCAGAGAACCACGCTGCCTGAACCCTGTTAATGAGTAGCGAGTCAGAACCAGCAGCGCCTGGGCTGCGGACGGGCCGTCGGTGCAGAAAGGGCTGCATACTGCCTGCGGTTGCTTGTTATCACTGTCTGCTGCCTCCACTGTGCCCACTCCAGGGCCAGGGCAGGGACTCCCGAGCCAGCCCCACTCTGCCCCAGGCCGAGAGAGCCAGGTGAGTTTCCACTGGTGCGGCAGACATGGCAGCCTCAAACTTGGCCAAAATTTCTTAGGTGGTCAAGCCTTACCTCTCCATCTGCTCCTGTCCAACAAGCTGGGGAGGGGGTACAAAGTTTCTGCAGCCAGAAATACTCGTCTGCTGGCTGAAGAACAGCCTCCCTAGTCAAAGTTTATTTAAGCGCCATCTGCCCTCCTCCTCTTCACCCCCCATGACTTGCACCCGTTCCCTTGCTAGGATGCTGCACCCCTGGGACTGCCTTCCTCCTGTGCTGGCAGCCTCTGTCCTCCCTCCCCAGCACACTGCTCCTCTCCAAACCTCTCTCCACGGGCATCTCTCTCCCTCTCCGTGGGCATCTTCCCAATATCTGATTTCTTCCTGTCTGACTGATTTTTCTATTCCCAGTGCATTCCCGTTCTCCCAGTAGGTTATTTCCTCTAAGTTTCTCTATCCTTATTGTTCTCCGAGTTCCTGTCCCCAGGCCCTTTTGTGTCCCCAAGTATGCACAGCGAGGCTGGGATAACTCCATTCGAGTAAACACCCCTGTCAGGATACATATGGGCTTAGTCCGCTCCTCCTAGGCCAAGTTGTATGTGCAGTTTGTTTGGAAAGAACTTAATCAGATGAATGATATCAAAGGACTAAATTAAAATGATTGCATATAACTAAGGTTTTACTTAATTGTTTGGGGTTGCTTGTTTAATAATCTTCCTCCTGAGCAGACACAGACTGCAAGGGTTCTTCTAAGGGTTTCAAAAGTTCAGCAGCCAGAACAAAGCCCAAACTGCTGAAGAGGGGCAGTGACAAGTATCTCTAACAGTTGGTCCCTGGACTGGTTTTTAAATTTAAACCAGTAGCTATCATCTTAAAATGTCAGAGGATGATTTAGTATTTCTTCTTAATATCAATACGCTTGCCTATGGCACTGACATGCTGCATTCGCTTTTTAAAAGACCATCTCTCCCAGGGAAATTTCAGAGACCGCTATAAAGAACATGTTAAAATACACATACCGTTTGTTCGTATTAGACCTGTTGGGGACAGAAACAGGTTCTGTAAAGCTATCTCTGGGGCAGGGCTAGGGTTTTTATAGCCATAAAGTGCCATCCTGACTTTCACAGTGCAAACACTAAATACGCTAATATCCCCGTGACTGCCATTTGTGTCTGTGTGAAGTATCCTCCTTCCCTCTGGAGCTCAGCCCCAGCACACAGCACGCAGCTCCACGCTTCCGCAGTTTCCTGGAGCTTCCCAAACCACCTGCCTCCCACTTCCCTGTGTTCCTCTCTCTCTCTCATTGCCCCTTTTTTTTCCTGCACTGCCTGTGCTGGCACCACTCGCTCTGCACCTTTTGCTGTGTTGCAGACAGCAGCTGCAGTGGGGTAGCAGGGAGAAAGACTAGCTGTGCTACATACCAGGGAGAAAAAACAGCAGATAATAAAGTATCCTCTGGCCATAATATCCATTTTCGGGGGGCAAATCAGATTAAAAAATCAAAGTCCCTTAGGTCGCATCTGAAAACTGAGGTCTTCATGTGGTAGTTGCTGAAATGGATGCTGTCTGCAGCCAATGTCGGAGCGGCTCAGCCCAACTATGTGTGCATAACGCTTTTCTATGAGGTCATCTATTACATAGCAACAGCATGCCATGCTATTCCACACCAGCACACCTGATGCCCATGCAGCTTTGCTGGCAAAGCCCAACTTTGTACTGGTCCCACCTCAGGAGCAGGCACAGCCCAGATCTAAATGGGAAACTGCCCAGCAGCAACCCAGGAAAGTGACGCAGCCATGTATGGATGGGGCAAAGGGCTGGTGCTGAGCGTCCCACTATTTGAATAAATCCAAGTCATTTGAGTAAAACATGTGAAAATCCATTATTTATTGAATTTCCCCCCACACCCCCTTTCCTTTTTCCTCTTCCTTTCTTCTCACTGCTCTGCTTCTGGACGCTTGTTTCAGGAGCTGCTTCTCTCACCCCCACCTCATCCTGTACTACACCCTGCCTCCTGCCTACTCTCCCCTCCATCTCCTTCCCTACTTTTTTCCTCCTGGTTCTTTTTTCCCTTCCCATGTCTCACCCTGTGTTTCAACCTCTCCTTTCCTAAGCAAATTTCCTTACTCAGACTTTTTGGTTCCCTCTTTTTGAACCATCCCAGCTCCCACTTGTTGCCTTGATCTGTCGTGCAGCCACCAGACCACACGAGCTCCCCTCTCTTCACTAACCCAGACCTTGTTTTCCCTGCCTGGTACTTCTCTCGCGCTTCGGCTCCTTCCTTGCCCTCTCCACTGATCGATGCCACGTCCACATGGCACTCAGGAGGCGTCAGTGCAGGTGCCCTAGATGTACTCAGACCGTTTTAAGCATGCCGGGTCTGGCACAGAGCCAGCAGCGTGGTCCCAGGAGGACAAGGATCGGCGGTGCAGGCAGCCAGCAGCAGCCCTGGCTGCTCGGGGTGGGAGCGCTGTTGGCAGCAGCGCTGCAGCCTCCGGACTTCATGGCCCTCATGGAGGTCAAGAGGAGCCAACGGTTTTGTGGTGAATGAAAAAAGCAATGTACTGGCCCCAAAATTTCAAGACTGAGTTTGCCGTTAGTCAGCTAAGCTGCATCGGCGGCTCAGAGCCTCTAATCGCTCCCTGCTCCTAATGTTGTAACTACAGATAGTCCTTTATGTGTGGAAGAGTAACTTTGTTTACCAAGCTACATTACACAAGGATTTAGGCATATATTGCTTTTATATTAATATTGTACTGTGTTTCCAGTGTATCCTTCCCTCCTCACAGCATCTGTTTCCCTCCCTAATTACGGAAGATTTCGTTAGTTCTTTTTCCTACTTATAACGGTGTAATTATGGCAAAAATAGGGTAGCTACTAGCCAAAATGTTATTTTTGTTGAAGGAATACTTAGATTTAAAAATGTTTATTTACATTCAAGATAAAGGCATCACATCTGTATAAAACATTCATTTTAATCTCTATTTTCAAAAATCCAGATGCAGATGTTTATGAAACTTTTTCTAGAAGCTTCTAGTCTATTGAACAAGAGATGCAAAAATATTTACGCTGAGAGCACTAAACATCTTTTCTAAATCTGCAGAATTAAGGCAATGCGAAGTGTAGGCTGCTCCCCCTCCTCCGAGCCTCCCTCGCGAGCCTGAGCACCCTTTCCCAGGCGTGACTTTCAAATACTGCCTGGGAATTTATGCTAAGCGGAGTGGGACCCCGAAAGCATTTACTCCACAGCACGGTGGCTTTGCACCTTCATCCCCATGCGGCCGAGCCGGAGCCACGCACAGCTGCCTTCCCTGGGAAAGCTTCTTCCTTTGTCAACACCGGGAAAAAACTTTGCAGTGCCGATTGACTTAAAAACTTATTTAAAGATTTACTGATACAGAAAACACCGAGCTCAGCCTGAAGCAAGTGGTCTATGCAACAGGGCCCTGCCAGCACGGCTGTACCAGGGGGAGTGCAAACAGGTCGCGTCCCCAGCTGACATGCAGGCAGGGGTACAGATGGGCACACAGACGGCACAGCCTCGGCGGAGACCCTGTGTGCTGTGCTGGGAGATGCCATGGCCCCAGGGAACGGACAGACGTCTCCTCTCAGACTCGGCTGTGCTGGTTCAAGGCTACTAGCCCAGCAGCCAGGCCGGGCGGCTGTCACGGCGGCTGGTTTGGATTTTGGGAGCTGAGGGAGTGCTCCCACAAGCCATCCTGCCGGTGACTCCATTGAGGCTGCAGCAGAAGGGGGTCGAGGAGGGCACTGGGCAGTCCCTGGGCTGCTCGGGAGCGACCGAGCGAATCTCCAGGCCTTGGGGGTCCATCTGCCATCACCCTCTTCCTGGTAGGAGAAGCGGAGCAGCAGGACTTTTGCTTCCCTGAAATTCTCGTAGGATCCAGAGAGTGGCTCCATCGCCTCACAGGGCTGAGGGCCGCGGCTGGGAGAAGATTACAAACCCCTGCTCTTTCGGCTTTCCCTCTGTGCGGAAATCACCCAGACTTCTGGCTTTGCAACAAGCAAACTTCACCTTCCCTGTGCAGATTGGCAGTAAACCTGCTGGCGCGGGCGGCACCAGTGGTGCCTTGCCGTAGGCAGCGCTGCGAGACTCCCACTCCTCTGGCAGCGCCTTGACCTGCGGCTCCCTCGCTGCATGCTCCCGAGGGATCTCGTACGCGCTAGGGCATTTTGGAGACCCATTCGTTCGTCTGGGGGAAGGAGATTAATTGATTGATTGCTTTTCTTTTTTCAAGCGTAAGAGGAAGTAAAACCTTCTTTCTTTTTTCCCTTGGAGATTATTTACGAGGCATTGTCTCTCATATTGCCAGCTGACATCCTTTGGCGTCACTACCACTCAGTGCACTGAAGATGCCTCAAGGTGTGTCAGTCGTGCTTCACGTCAGTGTGCCTTGATGTATCTCTTTGGCTGGGATTGAAAGGTACAGTTTCTAAATCTCCCGGTGACCCATTTTGCATGGATCACTGGTGCGCTAGAATGTAGCTGCTCCTTCCCATCGTGTTAATGCAAGTTTGCCTGCGTTCAAAGCAGCCTGTGCTCCACGTGCCACGCTGAGCATACGGGGAGAGCTTGCGCTTGAGCCTCTGCGTGTAATGGGCACAGCTGCTGCAGGCTTGATATCTTCCACACAAGTTATGTGCTTTAGGTGCTTTTGTTGCTGTATCACGGTCCTTTTACTTAAACCTTGTAAATTCTTTGGCTTGATAAACACAGGCAGACAGCTGGATTATGTTAATCTGGGCTTGCAGTTAGCAAGAACAGTGAATTCTCCCAGGTCACGGAGGCACCCTCTCCTCCCCGCGTCCCACCAGGCTAAGCTGGGTGACGATGCTCAGCGCTCAAAAAGGACCAAAGCTCCTGCGAGGGAGCAGCTCAGCACCACCTATGGTCACAGGCTGCCTGCTCAAGTGCCCTTGAAGCCAGTCCAGGGGACGGCCTTAATTAATACTTAATTAATACTTCAATGCAACCCTGTGGCTCCCCGTGCTGTGCTGGCTGCGCGCTGCCCCGTCTGCCTGCGCGCTGGGCTGGCGAGGCGGGCGGCGGGTAGGCAAAGCCTCGGGGGCCTTTCTAAAAGGCCCTGAGGCCCAGCTGCGATGGCAGATGGGATTCGTGGGCAGCTCCAGCCCCAGGCATGCTCAGGCTGCCTGCGAGGGCAATGCAAATGCGGCGCACCTGCCTGCAGGGCACCCTGGCCTTCAGACCCCTTTCAAGGCTGCCTGGCTGGGGTACAATGTAAACCCAGCCCTGATTTAGTCCAGGAGCTGGTTCTGCTGGGATGAATCATTTAACGACACAGGCACTCCATGACTCTGCCTCTCATTTCCATGTTGTGGCCTCCTTTTCCCACTCCACAGTGGAAATGACAGCCTGATCCTGTCCTGGAGATGCATGGGCATGGACAGCAACAGAGAAACACTAGGAAAACAAGGAAGCCTCTGAGGGGATTTCAGTTACATAGATGACAGAACAAATCTGGGTGAATGGGGCAAATCTTCCCTGTCTTCTTTTGTCATGCACCCATTATCCTCCAATTTTCTTTCACAGAAAAGTGGGTCTTGAAATTAATGCTGCATTAAGAGGCATGTGGCAGCTCATACCATCACGTCATGTTCTTGCTGAGCTACAACCGTATCTTTGTCATGATTCATATTTTCAAACTCCTATTAAAAAAATGAAAAACTACCTAACAGTTTTTCAGTAGTTCAGCTGTGGGCAACTCACATGTTTCTGAGTCTCGTTTGCCTAGTTAAAACAAGAAACAAACTCTAGACGCACAAAGTTTTAATCAAAAATTAGACTGCGATGCAGTTGCATGGTCCTGTCCTTTCCTGGGGGCACAACAGGCTCAGTTCCCTAAAATCAGCCAGTAAGTCCAAATGAGCTGGGATTACGGCACAGGAGGTGGGGACCTCGCTGCATTTGCCCGAGTCTAGCCCGACAGAGGCAGCATTTGTTTGTTTGCTTCAATAGGGTTTTCCAACTGGGAATTGAGGACATGGGCAGATGAACGAGTTACTGCAGGGAAAACAGGGGGTGTGAAAGTTCAGCATCTCAGCTATTGCCAAGAAACTGCTCTTATGTATTCTTTAACCCCCTGATAAACAGAAATTCACCTTCCCTCTCCCACGAGGGGTGTGATACCTGGCTTTTGCTACAAGGTACTGCCGGGTAAGAGCGTGCACGTGGACACTTGCCACCAAAGAGCAGCCAAACTGTCGGTTGATGCTACCTTGTCCTGCAGTTAGTTGGTTGTCTCCCTAAACTCTGGGGCACAACAGGTTAATTTCCCTAAAAACCCCACAGCAAAGTCCTGATTCAGGTGAGGGAATGGCATGGGAGCTTCTCTGCTCGCTGGCCTTTGCCCCACAGCCACTTGCACGCAGCAACCTGGTTTGACTGAAATTCTTCAGGTTTCAGCAACAGGAAATTGCAGATGAGAGAACGCGCTGTAAAGTGCAATAACACCGTTTCAGTCGCAAGCTGTGAAAAGTAGCAGCTCCCTGAGCTCTCAACTTTAACACTGCTATTAATACTGGTTTTTCTAATAGCATCGAGATCAATGGAGGATCAGGGCCTTGTTCTAGTAGACAACCTTCCAATGACGCCCAAGAAATCCCCATCCTACCATCACACAGTTTGCTGTCTAAGCATCCCAGCAAACCCCCAAGCACATTACAGTGTCCAGGCCACAATAGTGTTAGGAAGGCGACTTTATTTTAAAACCTAGTTTTCAGGGGTTTCCTCTGCCAGGCAGCAGCAGAGGCGCCCTGAAACACTCCTCACAGCAATGATAGATGCTATTCAGGGGCCATGAGAGGAGAAATTGGGTTTTTGGCCAGTGTACTACTCCTTCTCCTTGGGGAGCCCCAAGGACTGTTCTCATACAGGTGTGGGTTGGAGCGCTGGCGGGGAGAAGATCCCTGCCCCAAAATCGGGTGGGCTTTGTAAACTGCCCCTGAGGACTTAACACCATTCTGGTTTCCACACTGCGCTCGCCGGTAATTTAGACAGACTGTGGTAGTCCAAAGGCTGGTCAAGATGGTTGAATGAGCTCCCAGGACTCCCTGCAGCACTGGGGCTTGAAAATATGTTCCCCCCAAAGCAGCCAGGAGAAGGGTGTGTGCATGGCTGGTGGGAGCAAGGCTGGCTGGTTTCTGCCCCGTGGCGAGGCAGGGACCCTTCCTGCTCTCCAGGGACAATAGGCCCTGTCCTGGGAGTGGACTGGTTTCAATATGGGGCTCTCCATCTTGATCCAGTTTGGATGGGTCAAGATGTTGAGACATGCCCTTTCAATATGCTGCATTTTATTAAAAACAAAGTAGCTGTGGGCCAGATTGTAAAACTAGGTGGGCCTCATTTGTCTGTCCCTACTGTAAGCCAATGAAACCTTCAACATATCCAAACTCTCACCTTTTTACCCATTTGAATGAAAAAGCATCACTAATAAAAGAAAATGACTCACCTAATGCTAAACCTGAGCTCTGTAGATCAGCTTTGATCAAATTCACTGACATTTGGATAACTGCATTATTATAACTAAAACATCTTTTAAAGTTTTTTTTTCCAGACGCTCATTCTTTAAACTTTGCTTTGATCATTGTGCATATCCTTTTCAGCAGAAATTTGTCCACAGAGGGTGAATTTTTTTCATTTGTTTTTCATATGGATTCTCTTTCCTTTGTTCATATTTTAAATCAGTGAAGCTACCCTTCGAGCTAACCCTTATAATAAAAATGCAGCTACTGTGTGGCTTTTAACAACTCATTTAACCCATCTGTGTCTCAGTATTCTTGTTAACAACCCAAGGAAACTAACACTTATTTGTGCAACGAGGCTGATCATGAGGCTTAATTAGATATCTTTTTGTAGGATAAAGTAAACATTTCAGAAGGGCAGAGTAGGGAAGTGGTAGTCTCTGTTATGGTGGTCTAACACCACCAATTTGTAGTATGTTACAACGGTAGTGTTACAAAATGCTGCGTAAAAGAATATTTCTTTCAGAAAGTACTTTTGAATTAGTCCAAGTGCTCCAGTTTCCAAATAAGAGTCACAATCCGAGACGATTAAAATAAATGGAAG
>NW_009225521.1:9026-19448 GCF_000690835.1 Fulmarus glacialis
ATGTGTCAGGGCAATTACAAATGAAAAGACTGAAATCACTGGAGCTGGAAGGGCAAAAATTCGCCTGTGTATAAATACATGTCTGTGTATGAAGCTCAGCTTTAAATGCTGAGGAGGGTAAAGTTTGACTTTTCTTTTTCTATGGAAAAAAATTCACATGTCTATGATGCAATAAAATTTAGTTTAGCATTAGAAAAATGCATTTATAACCAATTTTCCCCTTTCAAGCAAGCAGGAAGACTACTTAAGTTTTTATTTGCTAATTATCATTTATTGTAATTTGACCATCCGGCTGGGAAAGGTAGACACTGATCGTTGATTCCCAAAGTGGGCGGCTATCAGGCTCTAGAGTCAAGATAGTACTTATTAGTGTTTTTTTACAGCATTCTGCAAGGGCAGAGTTCTTGTTATAGCTTGTAACAGCAGTGGATTAACCACAAATAATCTTCAAAACTTTGAAGTCTAAAGCTGTAGCACCTTTTATCGTATTCTAGAAAAAACTGAATATGTTCAAATAACCTTTGCTGGTGAGATTCTTCCCCTGTCTTGTACCAAAGCACAGTCTTTAAGACTCGTATGACTGCCTGCGCGGCCATTTTGCAAACACGCATGCATGTCATCTGACAGAACGAGCACTTAAACGCTGTACGGCTTCTGTCACGAATAAAACTATTTATGAGCGCACACATTTCAAAGATCAGGCCCCGCGAACATTAGCTCCACATCAAGCTTCTTAGGGATGGCTTGTTTTCCCAAAACACTTTAGGCTGAGGATCCCTATTAATATAAATCTGCTTTAAACAGGAGATAGTCATTTTTTAACACAGACGTTCTCTAATATTTTCATGATGTGGCTCATACCTTAATAGATAGCAGTTGTGATGCAGATCTAGCCATGCAGCCCACAGTTGCATAACATATTTGCGGTAATGAGAACCCTAGCCGACATGGAAAATGAACACTAAGAAAATTAATGTAAAGAAAATCTTTAATGGGTTTTTGTCTGTGTCTAAGGCAATTTAGCAGTTAGCAGAAGGAAGGAATTTAGTACCAGGTGAGTAGCCAGCAATTCAGAAACAATGCTTTGTTGACTACATTTTAAGACCTGCTGTTTTGACTTAGCGCATCAGGAGGAATATCTGCTTCGTAAACAACAGCATGAAACATCTCACTCAGGATCCTGCCTGGCAATCTCAGCTGCCAGAACCTTGGCTGCAAGAAAAAGTCCCTTGGCACAAATGCTTTTCATGTTGGTGCCCTTTCTGCCTGGGGACGTGTTTTGAAAGCTCAGAAACTTCAGCAGGGCAGGAGAGCAGATTCCTACTCAAACCCACCTACCAGTGACAGGGTGAAAAGAAATAGTATCTTTTCACTAGCAGCATCTGTCAAGTCCTCTGGCAAAACAGAAGTAGCAGTTATCCCAGTAAGAAAGGCTGCTCTGCTTATTTATTGCATTTTCAAGAAGCGTAGTGTCATAGCAACAGGGCAGCGTGCAGACACTCTTTGGCACAACAGGGGAAGAAATCCTGTACAGGGACCGACCTTCTCTGCCTCCCACCCCAGCCCCTCGCGCCTGCTGCACCCACAGCACACAGCGGCCACCCCGGCAGAGAACACCGATGTTGGTATCAAGGTGATCTGTAAAAGGCAGGGTGGTTTAGATGTTAGGGTCTTTTTGCCTGTTGCCTGGATTTCTTTTGAATCATAGATGAAGGAAGCCTGGCATATTTTTCCTCTTTTTGCTGCTAGGAAGGTAGGTACTAACCCCCTTTATTTCCTGGGGATTGTGGATGTTAGAGATGATGGAAGCACAAGATATCTGACATGACATGACAGAAATCAAAGGGGCAAAGAATTCTTGGAAGAAAAGCCATTTTTTTCAATTTAGACAGCTGGAAATTGTTTTGTTTTGTTTAGGTCCTACCTAAATTCCTTGAAAACAATACTTAGCTAGAGGGAGGGATTTCTTGGTAAACATTGTGTTCTGTCTGCTATTTTTCAAGGACTGGGCAGACTCCTAACAGCCTTCTGAGTCCCCCCTGAGAGACACCAATTGCGAGAGGAAGGGTTGTATTTGATTGATAAGAAACTTGTGTGTGCATGTGCAAATAAAAAGAGCAGCAAATCCGACTCCCTTATCACCCTTGCTTCTCGCATGCCAGACCACCTTTAGCATCAGGCCCAGTCCTGCAGCTGCTGCTTTCAAGCGGGTCTCATCGACACCGGCCGTGGTTGCTGACCTGCTCTGGGTACAGAATCAGGCCCTGTCTTTCCAAATCCTTTCCCTTCACCCTTTCATTCCCACAGCCCAAAGGAAGTGGAAAATGAAAGTCAATTGTTTTCTGCACTTGTTCAAAATAAAACTGAAGCAGATGCCAGAAGTCCTCTGAAAGTGAAAGATAATAATTATTTTCTAAAACACTGACATAATTTTTTTTTTTGAGAAAACCTCTGCTGCTCATCCTTTCGTTACTGAGTGTGCATGTAGGCACAGAGGACAAGGCTTATTTTATCACGGAATGGACTATCTTCCTGGAAACCCCAATGGACACATCAAGAAATGTTGCTAAGATGAATCTTTCAGGATTTGGATAGCTAGTTTTAGCCAGATCAGAAATAATTTATTCTCCATAACGAATTCAGAGAATTTTTAAACCAGGTTGACTAGCAATGTGTTAATATACATCATCATCTCAAATATTGGCAGTAGCTTGATCACATTGTTCAGAAATAATATATTTATAAAACATGCTTATAAAACATAAATATTGGTGTCCATTCTGTGCTGTGCATGCCTGTCTCATTTATTTACATCCCCAAATATTTAAGATAACTTCATTTTGCAGCATGTGGGTGATTAATTCATAATTAGTTCATATATGAGAAGAAACAGAGTAATGCAAAATACTGTAATTTTTTTTCCCCTGGAAGACCGATACAATTAAAATCAACTTTTGTTAGTTGTCTATGGTTTTTTATGTAGAGTAAATAACACATATATATTTGGACACATATACATTAGCCCCCCCCCAAATATATATGATGTTTTGTGAATAAAACAGTTGCATTTGTCATCAATAATAGCAAAACACGAACTCGATCCAATCGCTTTGCAATTTTCTGTCACATAAATGCAGTAAAGAAATTTTAAAATCATATATAATTATACTCACCATACTACAGTAGAAAGTTTTCTGTCTAGATTTCGAACTCTATACTCATCTCCACTAGAAACCACTATTTTATCTTGCTTTATCATGTTCCTTTCTCGTCAGAAAATTACTGCTTATATTCTCATAAAGCATTCGGCAGACCCATAAAGAAAAAAACGTGCACAAAGAATAGATGACAAAAGTTTATATCAAACAATACATATCAAAGAGAAGAGACTCCACTTCCCTTTTCCTACCTCCACCCGTATATTTTAACATTAATCAAATCATTACTACATCATTGCTAGTAGCCACAAATGGCTCCCATTAATTAATTTCTTCTCATTCAAAATTATTTTTTATTAAATCCTTAACCATCATTATATCAAAATAATATGCTAATAAACATTTTTAGAAGTTGATAAAGTAGAACATTTGAACTTTTAGTTCTTGTCAGGTGGACCCAAAACACATCAAAAGAGAGGAAAATCTAAAATTTCAATTAATCTTAACCAGAAGTTCAAGCAATGAGAATATCGAAGAGACTCTCTAATAATTAATATTCCCTGAAAATGTTTAAGATCCACATGTGAACATAAAATAACTTCTTGCTTGACTTCGTTGACCCAGAATTATCAGTGGAATAAAAAGTTCAGTAATTCCTAAAAGTAGCAAAGTGTGATTTGCTCTGATTTCTTATCTATTTATCTATATCTGCCTTTTCTCTCTTTCAGAAAGCAGAGAGGATTTGTTCGTTCATGGTCTTTAAAAACACTGTCTTATTTTCATTAAGCTAAGCCCACTGCTGATGTAATTCTTGCATTACAAAGGTCTTAATTTAAACCATGACATAAATGCTTTTCATCAGTTGATTTTTTGTTCTTTGTGCCAAATTTCTTGCATTTTTAAAATAAAGAATATGGTGTATAATAACTGCTGCGGGACAGGCTGCTTTATTCTTCAATATGAAAGACAAATGGGGTGTGACATGCATACGTTTCAACATGCAGCACTTACTTCTTCAGGACCTTTACTTTTTCCACTGTTTTCTCAGTAGACTATTTCACTTCCTTTGAATCAGGCCTAACGATAACACTGGATTTGAAGCACGGTTCTCGGCGTTGAACACACTGACGGGACCAAGAGGTGAAAAGTGCTTCTAATCTCTCTTCTCTCTCTCTCTCCCCCCCCTCTCCCTCTCCCGCTCCCTGCCTCCCTCTCATTCCTTCCCCCCTCCACTCAAGGATTTGGGGTCTGCAGATGATAATTTACAGAGTGTTTTGGAAGAAGGGTGGGGATGCATTCCTAACACCCCAAATCCTGGTTTGCATTACACATTAGGGATTTCAAAGCACACCAAGATTTAATCATAATCAGAAAGTAGAGAAATCGTTTCTACAACATTCTGTGGCGTCGAGTCCTTTTTTTTTTTTTTTTGCTTTGGTATCACTGTAACTAATATAGCAAAATTGTATCGTCATCGTGTCATACTATCATTGCAATGATCGATGAGCTATGCTAATGCATCTGGGAAAACTGCATAACTTGTTTAGTTTAGGTATTATTTCAAGTTTAGGAGCTTGGTTAGTTTTCAGACAGAGTCAAAAGACACCAGCTGTTTCTCTACTTAAATGTGAAAGTACATAAGAAATTTTTCTTTATTAACATTACTAGAAACAAATCAAGATTACAATGGGAAGGATGCAAATATTTTATTTAAGCAGAAGTTTCAATGTGATCTAGCTGTAGTACGCTAACACCAAAACGCAGTATTAGTTCATTGATCTCCATGAGACAATGTTGTCAGATACAGAACAGATTTAGAAAATCTCAGATGAATATTTAGAAAGAATAAAATCTTTTCATGAACTCTGCATTTACTGCATTTTAGAAAATGTTGACCTGATACTTCTATACTTGCCCTCGCTTTATACTTTGTCCTTAAAAAAATGCTCCTAAAAATTGCCGAAGACAGGATACAGTGATAGATTGACCTTTAGTCTGCCAACTTCCTTGTATTATGCAAGACATTAAATGAAATGGAAAAAGTATCTTTTTGTATTCATATTAAGTACCTGTAATTAATTAATTAATTAAACTTGATGTAAATTAATTTAAATAGATTAATTTTATTTCCTGAATATTTAGCATCTCAATAAAATTGAAGCTGGGAAAATAAATATTTTTCCTATTAAATACTTAGGACTACAATATGTTGCCTATTCCTAAATTGCAGACTATATCCATAAGGTCGTATATTATTTGGCTTGTTATTTTATCTTTTCTCCCTTATTGACATTATTATCTGTGCAAAATTCTTTTGCATGGACCTGAGCAGAAGAGGAGAGCAGGGCTATTCTTTAAGGGTGTGTTCATCTTTACATTTTTTAAACCTATTTTGATAGATTTATATCAAGGCTGAAGTAATTCACTCTGGGACAAAACTTGGCATCAAAACTTTTAAATACAAGCACATTTTTCTTTTGATTTTTTTTAAAGAAAATTTAAAAATCAGTCGGCATGTTCTTAAAGGCAAAGGTTTAACTCCTGATCCATTTGAAGCCAATGGGAGTTCTGCCATTGACTTCAATGAGGCCAGGACTTCCTTCGAATGACGGAAAACATTTACATTTGGTATTTTCAGATGGAGAATTTGTGCTTGTATAAATTAAGATTGTCTCTTTTTTGGGGGGGGTACATATTGTATAATCCACAGCGTGAACTCATCTCTGGATATCTTTCTGTTAAGTGACTATCTTTTTTTCATTAAGATAAGTAACAGTTCAACATATGTGGTTACTTAAGAAATTCCTCAAGATCTTTAGTGGGATAAGATGTGAAATCAGCCGTTGTCATTCATGACAAAGATCCCACATAATTTTTCCAAAGACTTAGGCATGCCAACAAGAGTGGATAAGCATGGGTGATTGTATTTTGCCCATGCACTTTCCATCTGAGGTTTGGATCTGAGGTGGAACTTTTGCCTTTCCTGCCCTCAGCTGCTATCTGGTGTTGCTTTTGCATTTAGTAACTTACACCTCTAGCCAGGCTAGGAGAGATACATGAACTTAATTAACTTGTTTTGCTTCTCAGAAGGACGAGGTTATTGTTGGCAAAATCCTGCTCGCCTTAATCAGAGGACTAAACCCGGAGAAGCTGTTAAGGACTGCTTGCGTGGGGTACCTGCAGGATGAGATCTGAGATCCAGCCTCTCCCCCTCCCAGGTAAGGCTTTTCAAAGGAGATTTATTGCATGGCAAACCTGGAATTTGTTCTCCTTTCCAGCCGGCAGTACAGCTCCAGCTGTGTTCAACTATTAGTGACACTAAAGCTACCTGAGGTAGGTGACACTATTTCTGTACAAGGGACAAGTAGTTCAACCAGGCCTACCCCAAACTCCCTGCCTCAGACACTCTGACCCCCGACGCTCCCTTCCCTGGGGCTTTAACCCCACACAGGCTGCTGTAGAAAGAGCACCTCCTTCCCCATGCCGGCAGGGTGGGACGGTGTCCGGCTCTGCCAGTTAGTACCGGTATTCCTGCAAGTGTTTCAGGACATTAGAAACTGGACCAGCTGTATTGTCACAGTCTGGTCCGAGAGGTGAGCCAGCATTTAAGGCCTTTTTGGGTGTTTCCTTTGGATGCGAGATTGATGATAATTCTCTGGTGCAATCCTGTTTATTTACAAAGAATAAACAGAGTCTGCTTTCCCGAACCCGAGGAGGGACCGGCAGCAGCACGCAACGTCTTTGCCCAGAATCCCTGGCCAGCCCTTCCAGAGAGTTTTCTGCCCAAAGGGAGCTCTGCTCTCTGCTTTCCGCCCTGGCTCTGCAGTCAGCCCTCGCTCAGCTTCGCCCCGGCTGCTGTCTCTCCTAACACACAGGTTTTGTGGACCTTTCTCTCCATTGCCTGTACACCTCGCGTTGTCTGCACCGAGGGAGGCAGGGCTCCCACGCGCCGCAGGTGCACAGGTCGTGCAACCCGGGGAGACCAGAGCTTCCGCTTGCCTCCCTCCTCCACAAAAACGCCGTGAACCCGAACAAACTGGGTCAGCGGCACCACATTATGGCCATGCCCTCCCATCCCGGGCACAGGTATGACGGAGCTGCCCTTGGTGTGTGTACCCTGGCGGCCTGCCCTTCCCAAAGGCTCGGCAGAAAGCTGAGTGACAAGTGTCACCTAGTTGTCCAAATAAATAGCTCCTTCTGCTAGATACACATGTACCATGGCCTTTTGAGCTCAAGTGTGCATCCTACCGTGCTTGTGATGAACAGACAATATTGCAAAGGCTTGAAAATGTGAGTGCTGACAGTAAGCACCGAGGTGAGGCTGAACAGTAAATCGGACTCGGCGAAAGTCAGCGATTGCTCTGTGAGCAAACACGGAAGCAGAGCCAAGAGAGTGAAACGCTTGGCTTTTATTCCTTCCTCCACATATAATGTTCTCTCTCACCAAATGCTTTCTGCAAATGGAGTCCCTGTATGTCTTGGCTGTCTGTATGTAAATGTACTATTGCAGCGTGTAGCCGCTTCCACACATACATTTTCATCATTATATTCTTTTTATCCTTTTTTGGGCAATAGCTATGTTACATGTTACTATTATCAATAGTTTGCACTTTCATAATTATATTCCTTTCATCCTTTTTTGGGGAATAACTATGTTACATGTTAATACTATCAATAGTTTGCATTGTTAACCTTCTATTATACCCCCATAAAATCTAATAATAATTTCATATTTATAATGTATAACTCTACACCCCCGATCTGAATTTATGTATGTATGACCCAACATCTTTCTTTTTGCTGTGTAGATGAAGCATTTTCTAAGATTTTAGAAGGTTGGGTTTTTTACATCAGCATGCTGTACAAAACTTAACATAGATCCCAGAACATAGATGTTGCAGGGACTGCAAGGCAGTCCTATGGCAGTAGGATGTTGCCTTGTACTGCTGTCTTTTGTGATACAGGGTTAATATTACCTGGTTTTTCACTGTCATAGTCCTTCCACACCTGCCTTGGCAGAGGGCTATCTTACCACCTTCTGTCTCCACATTTATGATCTGTTGTGTTATGGCTATGACCAAATACATCTGGTTGATGTATTTGCAGTTTCGGTTAAATATGTATAAGGTGTTTCACAGTGTGACGAGAACTTGTAATTTCAATTTGTGTAGCTTTTAGTGTATGCAGAAATAACATGCTTCTGCATGGATTTCCTATTTTTTAAATATTGTAGCCTTTTTAGTTTGTGGCTCAGAGTAAACACTGGCCTCTGTATATCCATCCTGCTCTCCATCTGGTATTCTGAGACTGCAAGCAGTAGTAAAGGTGGGGCTACAGACATCAAAGATACTCATACGTCTTGAAACTAAGCACTGTGCTAAACTCCCTTTAATGCTTCTGTGGGAAAGTGTCTCCATATGTCATCCCATGTATTTTCTTTGCTATTTAAAGTATTGCTTAATAGTGCACTAAGCTGGTGGAAAACTATTTGCTTTGTTGGGCTAGTTCTACTCGGGCTTAATGCAGGGCTGGGTAAGCACCAGAGCCAGCGCACGGGAGCGAGTGGGACCAGGAGCAGCTGGAGTGGGAGGAAGAGGGACTGGGGCACCCGGCAGGCAGTGGGACTTCCATTGCTGGGAAGCCGTTATCAGCCCAGCTGAGGGGAGAAATCCTTGGCTAGCTGGGAGGTGTTGAGGTGGGGATGTAACTGGAATTGCACTTCATCAATTGCACGAACTCCCCGCGAGTAAGTGGGGTCTGTATCTGGGAAATAGTTTCAGACCTCTCCCACCCCATCTCCTTAGCTTGAGTCCTACACCTTTGGGACTGCTTTTCCCAATTTCATGCTTTCTCTCTCTTCTCCTCAGCAATTAGAGCATCTTCCTGCAATCCTGTCCTCTCGTTTCTTGTCTTCTCTCTGTCTTCTTGTGATTCTCCCAGCTCTGTAATCACTCTTTTAATAAGTCCCCTGGAAAGTGCTTTTTACGCTCCCCTATTTATTTTCAAAGGGCTCTTTCAGGTTTTGGCTTTGATCTCCTTCCCTAGTTTCTCCACACTTCATCTCTGGACCACATCCTCCAGAAACAGAAATGTAGAAGTCATTATTGCGCTAACAATTCATAGACCTACTGTGCATCTCCTGCCTCACCCTCCTGCCTTTCACTTTCATTGCCTGCTTTCAAACAAAAAAAGCCCATCCTTTCCCATTTATTAAATCTGGGCCACCACACAGCCAGTAACACGGAAGTCATGAGACCAGAAGGACAGTCACTCCTTTAGTCTAGTTGTTTCTCTGGACTTTTAAGTCAACTTCCTTTAGAACCTTGATTTTTTAAATTTGTTTTTATTGTTCCCCCCTCATTTATAACTACAGATCAAATGTCTTGTAAGACTTTGTCCTTCTTAAAGCTGTTATTTCTTTTCCACTCCATCACATGGTGACATCTGTTGTGTCTTTCCAGCTTCTGCAGCTTTGGAGAGGCAGTGTCTTACAGATTCCCTCCTGGACGTTCTTTGACACCATTTGGCCTACCGTGCTTTTTTGGCTGCTGCCCTACTCCTGCAGGACACCCCGAGCAAGAAGTCTGGTTCAGAGGTGGGTCCTTCAAAAAGAATGTGATAAGACTGACAAGACTGTCTTTCAACTCACAGCCTAGTTATCACTAGATTAACTATTTTATCTGTGTTATTGCAGTGGTCAGGAGCCCCAATCTTGCACTAGGACTTCTCTTGTACAAGAGAGGGTTACATTAGTGACAACCTTTGTGGACAAACTATTCAGTTCTCCTGTGTGCTCTCCTCTCTGTCTGCCTGCAAGATGTGATCAGAGTGCACGAGGCTGTTCGCATGAACGCACTTGGTACAACCCTGCCTTCATGTTGCACAGTTATGCCCTTTACGTCAGTGGCTGCTCTCAATGCCACGTGCACTTTATTACAGTATCCCAGAAAGAAAAATTAGAAACCTTCAAACACAATGGTTTTATGGGAATAAAGGTGGTTTTACAAAGGTGACTTTTAAATAGAAGGTAGAAAATTTCAAGGCTTCTGCTAGTGTTTAACTGTAATATGACATTGATATGGAGGCTACGTTACCAAATGGTAATGAACTCCAATCCTAAAGGATGTGTGTGGCTGGCAGTTACAGTTGTTCTGAGGGCTTTTTCTAAATCTTCTTCTTCATGAACAGCACATAACTCAAGCTTGCCATATAGGAAAACTGTTTTTTCTTTCCCCCCAGTTATATTATTTATACTATAAAATAT
>NW_009225522.1:0-8085 GCF_000690835.1 Fulmarus glacialis
CAGCCCATCCCCAAAACAGCGATCACTACATCTCCTATTTATATACTGAGCATGATGTCATGTGGTGTGGAATACCCCCTTGGCCAGTTGGACTAGCTGTCCTGGCTGTGCTCCTTCCCATCTTCTTGTGCACCTGGCAGAGCATGGGAAGCTGAAAAGTCCTTGACTAGCAGGGTGCTCAGAAACAACAAAAAACATCAGTGTGTT
The DNA here is from genome assembly GCF_000690835.1 of Fulmarus glacialis. NCBI lineage: Eukaryota > Metazoa > Chordata > Aves > Procellariiformes > Procellariidae > Fulmarus > Fulmarus glacialis. Next base: position 208 of record NW_009225522.1, read on the forward strand.
ATCAACATTCTTCTCATACTAAATCCAAAACACAGCACTAGGGAGAAATTTAACTCTATCCCAGCCAAAACCTGGACATTTCAATACCTAAATTAAAAGCTCAGTCATGGGCATGCATCTGCTGGACATGCAACTGCCCGGGTTGCAATGCTCGTAGTACCACCTGCTGCACAGTGTCACTGCATCCTCTTGCACTGCAGCCGTGGCATCAGACCGTGGCCAAGCAATGTGCTCACCCTCTGGGAGCTCACAAGTTCCTTAGAAGGGGGAGCATCTTTTAACTTTTTTAAGTGCCTTCCTTTTTGGGTCATTTCATCATTCCTCGTGCTGCATCACAGTCACTCAGAGGCATGCTTTAAATTAAGGTAAAACAATGTAAAATACCATTATTTAAGTCAGACTGGCAGCACTTTAACGTGGGGATTGTTAAAGTGAACGGTGATTCTCATTGAACAAGAATCCTGCCTCCTTCCTTCTTTTGCCAGACAGGTTCTGTTGCGCTTTTCCCCTTGTCTCGTCTTATTTCCTGCTTGCCCTGTGAGATTAGGAAGGGAGTGACAAAATAAGAAGCTAGACAAGTACATTGAACAGAAGAACAGCTATACTAGGTCAGTTAGAGGTTCATATAGATTTGTAGCCTGTGTCTGACAGGCCATCAACAGATGCCTAGGAGGCAACATGAGAGGCTGTAGCGTTGCTGTCCTTCATCCCTCTCTTCCAGGGTCCACTGATTAGATTTCCTGAAACACAGGAAAAGTGCTATTCACTTTCTTGGTTCAATTTCTGATTTTATATCCACTGATCATATACCCCTTTGTTGTCTCTTTTCCAAATGGAAAAGTTTTGGTCTTTTGTTGCATGGAAGTAATTCCATAGCTTGGGCTGTCTTTGTCCTCCTTCATTCCTTAAGGCAGTCTTTCCTTAAGGGGGAGACCTGCAGACGGTATGCAAGATGTGAATGCATCAAGTGTGCACAGTGGCTTTTCAGTGTTTTTTGCTTTGTCTTCTGTTGCCTTCCTAATAATCCCTACTGTTTGATTTTGTTGATTACTTTTGAGGCTGGAGTATCACGGTTCATTTAGATATCTCAAATTTACAGGACAACATACTCTGTAAATTGAACTTTATTTTATGAGCTCATTAGGAAAGAAGACAAACAAGCATGTCAAACAAGGGCTCAGTCCCCTTTTGTAGAGACTTGTCTAAAACGTGAATTCACTAACTCATCACTTCATTAATTCTAAGTTTCTAACTCACAGGTTCTCTAATTCATAACTCGTAACTCGTGCGCCTATGAGCAAAAGAGTTACCTAGCCGAGGGTGAGAACGCTCATCCTTCCTCCTCCGTCACGGTGCAGGCGTCCCCTGTATCACACCAGGAAGCACAAAAGCCTCAGCAGTTTGGCTGCTGTTAGATCAGCTTCAAAAACTTTTCAGGTAAGTTGATGGTATTTATACCTCCCAGCTTGGAAGTTTGCTCTGTGCCATTTCCATAAGTTAGTGGATTCTGAAGAAACTTCCAGATGATTAATATGCAAGAATGCAGGAGATGATGGCCGCAGGAGATAGCAAGCTGCAGATGGTAATGGCTGCATGGTTCCTGTCTGTCCTGTCCTACCTAGTGTTGCTCTCACTTTGACCTAATGGTGCTGCTCCCAGCGTATGAGTGAACAGTCATATTGCAGATGGTGTTTTCATAGAATTATCCCATTTTCCCTAGATCTCATTCCTGACTGGTAATAGTTCAGAAGCCGTCACTACCCACATGAAGATAGGATAGTTTCTGCCTTCTTGTCTAAATCTACACTGAATTTCAGCTGTCTTTCATCATCCAATGTACCATAGGTCTTCCAGCAATTCTTCATCGTTTGCCTTAATCACCATTTTCCTAAATAATATAGTGTTCTCAGCAAATCCTACTGCCTTATGCTCTTTTCCTGATGGTTTATGAGTATGTTGAATAGTGCAGGGCTGAGCAGGCCTGCACGGGGGGACTGCCCTCTGCTGGGAAGAACTTTTGGAAATCTAGAAGTCTAGATTTCTGTACGAACTCTTCTGACCCTTGCCTACACACTTGTTAGTGCCCTCAAATAGTTCCAATGTGTTTCTGAGGTATAAATTTTAAAAGACCTTGCTGTCTTTTCCTTAGTATTTTCTATTTCCAACACCTTCTGTTCCGAATTATAGGTTTCAGTGATTTGGCTTTCTGCTCTGCAATTCTCTGGATCCCCCCTGTGATCCAGGTGCCACATTTGCTACTTTCAAGTCCTCTAGTGGCTAGGCACTTCTAAGTGAGAGATCACATACCACAGATAAGAATTGACAGAATCACAGAACAGTTGAGGTTGGAAAGGACCACAGGAGGTCATCTGGTCCAAGCCCAAATTCAGCTATTTCATCCCTGAGTTGGTCAGAAGAGGGATGGAAGCCTTCTAATTTTGGTGTGTTGTCAAACATTTTCAAATTGTTGGATAACTATATGTACTGCCACATCAGTAGGAGATATCTTGACTGAACCAACACTTAGGGTACCCTCCCACATTCACAAACAGCATTGAAGCCAGCATGGTACTAGACAACTCCCGTTCTTCCCAGTAGGCCTCCAGTTACTTTTTCTGTCCAGTACCCTAAGTCCATCCTATCTAACGGGCTCCCAACCTCTTACATCATAAATACCTGTCCCAGCATCACTGTGTGGTCCAGGTAGCTGTTTGAACTGCATCTCCCCTCCACACTTTTTTTCCTCATGCTTCTGAAAAACAACACTCATTTGGCAGAAATATGGCTTTTTTTTCATCATAAAATTTGTATAAATGACTATGCCGATGCAGAGGGAGTTTTATAGAGGGAGAAGTACAAAGGAGAGCAATGTAAGGTCAGGGTTGGTGGGGCATTTGCAGGTAGCATTACACCATTGCAATTCATTCCAATGTGTTGGCGTGTGTATCACAAGGAAGTTCACTTTGCTGTTCCTGCTTTGCAGCTAGAATGAGTTTTTCGAGGCTCTGGAGCAGAGCTATCGTTCTATCTCTTTTCATGAGAACAAAAGTAAAACTAGGAAAACAGCCAATGACTGATGCAGAGAGATGATTTGCAGACCTGCCTTTGAATGTAAGTGCCTTCCCATCCCCGAACACATACCCGAAGTAAATCGTAGCTTATTCCTTCTCACACAAGTTTCTTGTAGTTTGTTTTGTGGCATGTTCCTCAGGAAGAAAAAAAGTACCTCTTTGATTTGATAGAACTTCCCCACCTATGAATTATATATAAGCAAAATTGTATTTTCTCCTTCGTCAGAAGAATTTTCTGCTAATGGAAAAGTCAGTTTTCATTTGTAAATTAAGTACCTCCAATGTAAGAAAGGGTTACATGAGACCTCAAGGGCACATAAGGCAAGTGGCTCCTCTTCACCTCTCAAATACGCTAATTAAAGGTAAGGCTGGAACTGTTTTCTTAAATGCCATTGTAGCATAATTGCTATTCTACCTAGAGTTTATGACTGCTTTGTGCATTCGCCCTGTAATAAGCTCCCTTTATGCAGCGCCTGTGGTTTCGGAACAGCTGCTGGACTCAAAGCACATGGATTTTTGATAATTGTGGGACTGCAGTTTCGGTGAGCCACCTTTGCTAACATCTGATGTATTGTGCTATGAAAACTTTAAGCTAGAAATTTTCAAGTGTCAATCATTAGACTAATATCTTTATTTTTAGGAACAGTTGATGGATAATTGTGTTAATTCGAATTGCGACACCATTTCATAATCTTGCATGCATCAATCTTCAAAATGTAGTAATTTAAGGATTTTCCCATGAATTTTTGCACGCATCTTTAAAATATCCATTATTGTAATAGTGCGTGGTGCCCCCACTTCCCACCGCATCCACCTGTTTAATCCCTTCTCCTAGCTAGCATGGTGAAGCTCCTAGCTTTGTGCTGTCTATTCTGGAAGATGATGTAAGGAAAATGGGCAGAGTAAGACAGATTTTAGACACAGTTGTGAGCTAGAATGTTCTCTGGTGAAACATCACCTTCTGGTTCATGTAGCTGCATTGCTGACTCTTAGGGGTTCAGAAGCTTAGAAGTGTGATATGTTTGCTTGCGAATGTTTTTGATTGCCTCTCAACCTATGTTTAAACACACATTTGGAGGACTAATCATTTTCCCAGTGATGGTCTGACAGCACGTTTACTTTTAAACACTTGGCTAGTACTTCAGTATTTTTGTCTGCAACCGCTCTGTTTATTTGCCATATATTGTATGGCTTGTATTTGCCATATATTATTTCTATGTACTACTCTAATTTCTTCACTCATGACTTGTATTTCTGAAATCTGGACTAATTGACAACATGTCTGCATACTAAGCTTACAGCTGCAATCCCAAGAATTTCCCAGTGGCAGACTAAACTAAAAATCAACCAGCCAACAGATGACACGTGCACCCACAACTCCAAAGCAAGAAACTGGAAACTCGGTTCTGGTGCAGTACATGAGTAGCACCAGACTGTGGGGCTGTTGGCTGTCCCAGAGATCTTGCAGCCTCTGCAAAGAGCAGGATAAATCCTCATTTTCTACTGTTACCTCAGGACTGAGCTTATTTTCAGATACTAACAGTATAGTCTGGACAGGATATGGGACAAACTGTCTATTTTATAAGAATAGGCCAGCCTAATGGTATATGCAAGAATTTGTATTGTGTACAGTTTGCTTTGTTGCATAAATATGTTTAAAGTGGCCTTGCTTCTGAAAATAAAAATAATTTTGGGCTGAAAATTCACAGTATAGTTAGTGATGCTGTTATTTGTCATTTGCATACCTGTAGTTTTATTCTGTTGAAGTTTTAGTTACTTGGTTCGGGTGCAAATGTCTGTTTATTGTGTGAGCTGTAGGCTTTTGTTCTTCTCAGCTTCATACCCTCAAAAAGGTGTTGTATTCACACAGACCCATTACCTTCTACGCTGGCTTTCTCCATATTTCAGAAACCTCCTAAGAACCTCTCTTCTAGACTCTTCTTTCCTCTACAGATCACGTGTCCCCCCTACTTTATTCTTGTAAGGACTGATTCGTGCACTCTGAGGTCTGATCCTAAACTCGGGGGTTAATGTGGGAGGGAATCCTTCCCTTACTTTTGAGGCTGCAGGTTTCATTCCTGGTGGCTGTTTCCCTAATGCAGTATTTCGAGAGGGTCATCTCTTGCTAGAAGAGCAATGCAGAGCCCTGTCAGGTCACATGTAGACATGCCCCTAAAACTTGTGTGTTTGATGGAACTAAGCCTCTGAAGCACACCTCTCTTCCAGGACTTCTTAACAGGGTTGATGACTCCTTTAATACTACAATGATCCTCAAATGAGCCGTAAGTGAGCCATATCCTGAGCAGTAGTATTTTGATTCACCCATGGAGAAGCTGTGTGAATGGTTGTATATAGGCTGGCTACAGCTATACAGAATGCCCTTAACAAGCGGCTCTGCGTGATTTTGTCCAAATTTCTTGCCACGACCATTTTTATACCTGTGAAAATATCTTAGCCCACAAAGTCACTCCTTTAAAGGACAGGGAAGGTGTCACGATTATGATGGGGGAAAAAGACCAAATCCATTGATTTCAGCTAAGTTTTTATGTTCCTGTTTCTCTTCAGTTAGACTAGAAATTCAAGGTGAAACTTGTGCAAGTTGCAGGGGGGAAGCATGGGAACCAACCAAAACAAAAGAAGTTTATCGAAACATGCAAATAGAGAGGGCCAAAGTCTAGAAGCCTTTTGTTGTCTCACAACAGTTTTGCCTGCATTTGTCACCTCATTATCCACTGTCTACATTATCAACTGTCCTAATATGCTGAATCTGAATGTGCCTGTTAATTCCTCCTTTAAGCTTTCCACTTTCTGATGGGAGTGACCTCCCTGTTGACAGCTAGTGAATAGCAATTCTATTTTCTTTAAGGTATGAGTTGCCAACAAACCACTTATCTATATATCACAAATATTTGCTTAATGTGCATGCATTTAAACTAGCAGTTCCAACAGTTCTTTTAAAAGCTCAGTACTTTTTCAGAGTTTCTTACGATTAAAAAAAAGTAATTTGTCAGGAACCAGAACAGTTATTGAACCCTATGTCACGTTTCGTTTTGCACTGCAATCATCAACAATGCAGAAGTTGGCGTCATCATACGGTGTTTCATCCTGTGTTAGACAAAATATGAAATTCCATTGATGAGGACGTACCTCTCATCAGTCTCCACCACCAGTAGGAAAAGATATGTTTATGACAGCATGTAATAATAATGAATGAAAAAGTCTATGGCTGCACATACTAGTTCAAAAAAAACTTGTTGTTTTATGGCTAGATTATTGGTATTTTTATAACATCAAACTGATTTGGAACATGGGACAGAAAGGGCCAATTAGATCATCAACTCTAGTCCCTCACAATCACAAGCAACTCATTGTTTAGATACCCAATTCAGAAAAGTTCACAGCATAATCAACAGACACCCTGAGCCCCAGAAAGTTCTTTAGCACTTTGCAACAAATTTAAGACCTGTAGCCTCTGAACACACCAAGGAAAAGCAGGATCATCGTAGCCATAGGAGGGGGCAATAGATTTCAAAAGGAGTTGATACGTTTCTCAGGCATTCTGCTCTAAGCCGTTGAAGACAGCAGTCAACTGCCTATGGGGAACATCCCAAGCAAATATTAAAAACCGCTAAAACTACCTTTGCAAGACATCAGAAACTTTTATATTCCAGCTGCTAGACTTTCCATTGAAGCTTCCTAGTTTCAGTGAAAACTTTCTGAAGTTTTCTTGTGACTTTTTCTTCTGTGAGTTCATTTACTGCTCTGCGTGTTCATCAGCTAAATACACAATTGTTCACGTGGTGTGTCACACATCACCTGGAATGTCATGGGGGAATGATTCGGAGATCAGTAGCAGCTACTTATGGTGACAGGGGATAAACAGAAGGAGCAAAGGATCTCATCAAAAGCAAGCAACATTCTGTGCTTTCAAAATCTTCTTGCAATAGTATACTAAGGTATATAACTAACACATTCGTACTATCTTAAACAGCTATCTAGAATCCCAACTAAAACAGATACTTGGTAAAGGGAGACGTAAATTATATATGATATTTAAGTGTGTATAGTTTAACTGGAACTGAAGCAATGAAATGGAAATATATTCGGAGATATTCACCATATACAGGGCATTCTGCAGAAAAGTACTTCCAGTAGAACCAAAGACAATATGCTGTATAATACAATTTACTACTGGTGCAGAAAAAAGATCATTTCAGAGAAGTCTGCTGTATCTTCTGTTCTTTGGTCAGATGAGCATGAGAGAGTTTTTTTTGGCCAGGTACCCATTCCAATTGGCAAGATAGGCTGGCTAATCTGGATTATCTGTCATTGATCTGTGCAAAACAAATGTTCTCCATTGACATAGAACAAGCATGTTTATCAGCTGAACTGCTGTTATCCTTGTATTCCCTCTTGCCACACACCTCTATCTGTATCAAACTATATATTGGGCTATCTACCTATCTTATAATTTCTGTATAAAAATATGTTCCACATATTTTTTGTATAATGATTGCATTTGCTTCTTCAAAAGAGTCTTAAAATAAAGCTAGTATGTCTGCTGAAATGTATGATGTGGAAATAGTGCTTTTGTTCTGTGAGAATGGTGCTACTATATTAGCAAGTTTCAAGTTCTATTAAAAAAAGAGGAACTTATCTGTAGTAAACATTATGCTGAGTCATATAAGTCTTCTAAAAGTAGATTTACAATTGTTTCCTACCATTCTCGTGGGAATTCCATACTTGCAACAGTGTCGTGGTTTAACCCCAGCCAGCAACTAAGCCCCACACAGCCGCTCGCTCACTC
>NW_009225522.1:8520-41522 GCF_000690835.1 Fulmarus glacialis
CATCCCTGTATTATCAACACTGTTTTCAGCACAAATCCAAAACAGAGCCTCATACTAGCTCCTATGAAGAAAATTAACTCTACCCCAGCCAAACCCAGCACATTCTAACAACTAAAACATCAGTGTGTTATCAACATTATTCTCATCCTAAATCCAAAACACAGCACTATACCAGCTACTAGGAAGAAAATTAACGTTATCCCAGCCAAAACCAGCACAAACAGAGATGATTTTAATCAAATCTGATGATTTTTTTTTTTTGGCTTATTTTCCTTTCATTTGGTACCTTTCGGTTCCCAAGTTATTACTGGTCTATGTCATTTTCACAAGCACATGTTTTTTCATCAGTCTTTTTACACTGAAATAGGAAAGAAAGAACTCTAAAAGGTCGCTTGTGGGATTTATTATCACTGATACTTAATATTTAACTGTAGGCAAACAGTACTGAATAAGAGACAATCTGATCACTTTGAAGTGATGTGCAGAGGAAAATATAGCCATGTTCTTTTTCTGGTTTTAATTTTGCTTATTAAAAAAAGACCTGATATCTCTCTTTCCTCATCAGTATATAAATGGATTATTTTTGCACTACACATAGCAAGATCTTCATGTCATGTTTGTGTTAGAAGACCGTGGACAGCTAGAAAATGAATGAAACAATGAAATGAGGAGAGCCACAGGCACATCTAAAGCTCTAACTGCATCTCATAACTATCTGAAGTCTGTACGAAGACAGAGGCTATTTAGTAATCCTAATTCCTCACGTGGTGCTGCTGGAAATTTATTTGCAAGCTCAACCCAGACACTTTCCCAAATGGAACACCAACAATATCAGTCATCTCTGAACTGTAAACACTCCCAGAGATTCCCCTTCCCACAACTTTCTGAAGTATCATCTTGTATGTGCTTTGTGCACGTAATCCATCTGAAATTTTGTTATTTTGGTCATTTTTAAAATAGAGATGAACACTGAGAATCTGAAAATTGAGGGGAAGGAATTTTTAGCTAGTCACATTTTTGTTAATGTTGTTTTATATGACTACCTCTATCTGAGTCAAAATTCTTCAAAACATTTGGAAAAAATTTTTTATTGCTGTTAAAGACTTACATACTTGCACCTTCTGGTAAGGATCAAGAAGTCCCTTTAGAAGTCCATAATTTTTTTAAAAAAAAGGAAGATGAGACTGTATTCTAAAGTAAGAAACTAGCAAAAACACAACCCCCCCTGTCTGTGCACACAGTGAAAACTCCTTTAAAAGGATATTAAGATTACAAATTAAGTAATCGAAAGTTAGTTACAACATGGCAAAATTAAGTTAACTGGTACAACTTTAATTTGCCCTCACTGTGTACGTGTGTTATGGTACTATTTTGACATGATCACCAGCTGTTTCTGCTACAAGATCTTTCCTTCATTCAGTGCATGTATGGAATAGTGCTCTTTTAGTGACTAACTAGCCAGTGGGATTTCATTACTGATTGCACCCCCAAGTCTTATTTACTACACAGTCAGATGTTGCTTTCAAGAGAATTGCTAACCTCTTTATGGACTTTTTAATGCTCCCCACCTTACAGCATATGAATGCTATATAAGCATTAAGACCTTTAGATTGCTAAGAGCTTTGTGATGTGAAGATAATTTTATGATCCCTGCTTTACAGATGTGAAATGAAGGCACAAATAGATTAAATTAGAAAATACCCACTAATTTTGTGTGTTCGATATAAGATACCTAAGAACTCATGTTTTAGAGAGTTCAGCATTTGTGGGCAGATTGTGGGCTCAGGCCAGTGCTCAGTGACTACAGTTGCAGGTGGTACTACTCAGCATTTCTGCAAATCTGATACCGGGATCTCAAGTCAGAAATCCCAAAAATGAGGAACATACAGTAAGTGACCACCTGTGAAAGTTTGTTCGAAGGGACTTGCCTAGCATCATTTGGGAACTCTGTGGTAGAGACAGGGTCAGAACCCACTTCTCCAGGGTAGCATTCAGCTGCTTTAATTTTGAGAGCATCCTCCCTCTTCCTTATTCACTAGATAGTTTATAACTTCTGCAACAGATGCAGCAGGGCTTCTGCAAATGACAGTCTCATTTACTGAAGAGTCCCAGTTCACCATTAGAACAAGATCTATTCCATACACAGAAAAAAGTAGGGTCCTTAAGAGGAAAATGTTAAAATATACACCCAGGGAGGAGGGAAGAGAGATTATTATGTTTTGATTTTGGTATTTTCTATCTTTGGAGTTCTTCCTCATTCTGCTGGAAGAAGGTCCCCTTTCCCCTGCTTTCAGATTCCTCAGTTAACAAAAACAATATTTGGAAAAAACCTGGCATATAAAATCCCTTCAGTCTGTCACCTACGTCTCCACCGTTTGAGTTAACTGCTCAGCTGATGGTAATAGCAGGTTGCTATCTTCCTACTTCACCAGAGAATTTCACAGATATTTGCTGCAGCAGGGAAGCATTAGGAGTCCAGGTAAAACCTTGGGCTCCACTGTAATCTTGGGAGTTTGGGAGTGAGAAGAGGACACTGGACCTTCCCCCTCCATTCCTCAAGCTTGCCCCCTCCTTCCCTTATCTTTCACAAGCCAGTCTTCCCTCTCCCCCATCTTTGGCTTCTATTCTTCTTGCCCCCCTCAATCCAAGACACGTTGGCCCAGGCTTCTCATCCCTGATCCTACTCTCTTCATCCAGGTCCCACAAAATCAGTCCAGATTCTTTTATGAATCTTAACCTTCCTTTTATCTTCTTGCCAAGAAGGTTCCAATCGTCTCTTCTCAAATCCTGGTCAAATTTCTTTCTGGCACCTGTCCCCACCATTCCACTGAGCACACTGGAGAGTTCAGAGCCAGTGTCTGTGCAACCACCTTCCATCTCCAATGACCTCCAGCTCCCAGTCTTACTTCCCAGCATCTTCTGCTCTTCTAATTACCAATCGCAATTTCCTTCTTACACCTCCCCTAGAGCCCTGCATAGCAGTCTCTGGTACTGCTTCCTCCCAAATTCAGCCCTTCTTTGCCTGTATTCCAGTCAAGCAGCTACTTGTCGCATGAAGCTTCAGTGCTGTCCAGGTGGTGGTAGAAGAAAAAGTTTATCTGAAAAAGCAGGGAAAAGAGTTTTCGCACCGCTAGTGCTCAACCCTATCCTGGTACAAAGCTTCAGTTACAGGGCAAGTCCTGATTTGCCCCTGCAGTATTTGTTCACAGCATGTGCTGGTGGAAGAGTATATGCACAGTCCCGGGCCTGGGAAGAAGCTGGGAAGAAACACAGCACATGCCTTTGCCCAGGGTCCTCCAGCTTCAGATGCTGAAGTATAAAAATTCATTGAGCATGGGTGAAGAATTGCAGTAGCTTGCAACGTTATCTACATTCAGACAAGTTTTTATGGAACAGAAAAAAACATGTCCCCAACACAAACCCTACTGCACCCGTGAGATTTTCTGTTCTGATCAGTAGCATAATTAAATAGTCCTAAAGAAGATGGTTTTTAAGGACAAAGTAGTTCTGCTTGCTGTGCGTTTCAGCTAACACTGTTGAACAAATGTTCGACATGAGGCACATAGTGGCATAAAAATGTAACATCTACCCAGTTGATTCTGTCATGATTTGCATTTATGGACCTTTCTCAACATATATTTAGAATCAACCTTGAAAGTAGGCAAGAATTACAGGTCATCCCCCATGTTGTTATAACTCCCTGACATGGGATGGAGTAAAGTTTGATCTCTTAGGCTGTGAGTATGAAACATGTAATGTTTCTGTTATGCTTAATTTAAGTAAGCAGGCTCTATATTCCCTGAATCTAAGAGCTGTTCAAGCCTTCAACATATATTTTGCACAGGTAATGTTAAGAGCTTGGCTTAAAATGAGAAAAGTATGGCAGACACAGGTCAAAAATACTATTCCATTTGAAGACTGATGTGGAATGTTTCTCATTTTCCCTTAAGGCGTCATGTTAACGATGTAACTTGCAAGCTGCCTTCTCTGGAATCCTATTTATATTTGTTTCTGCAAGGTGTTTGACATCTTTTTGGGGAGCTATAATACAAGGTATTACCTCTTACCATGCAGTAATCAGGAGCTCCAGGCATGTTAAGCACATACTTCGTTTTAAGTTAAAATGTGATTCTGATTAGGCATGAGTTTAAGACCACATCTGAATGTTTTCTAGAACTGGGTCCCTAGCTCTGAATATCTTTGAAGTGATCTTTAAAGAAGTCACTTTAAATTAAACCTCTCATACCTTTATTCTAGATTCTTGTATATGACTGAATTAAGCAGTTAGCTGGCCAACAGCTTAATAACAATTTCATAAAACAGGCAACCAGAAGCCTTAGCTTATAAACCCATGATTCCACTTCTCAATTCACTTCATGTTTTTTCATGTTTCTTTTATACCTACCTTTGTCAGATAGATACACCTAGAAAACTTGAGTGAGCTGGGCTCACTGAGATCATGGTGTAGGTGTGGGTTGGGGGAATTCCATGGAAGACATTTACAGGACATATGTAAGGCTAAGGTGTGGCGTAACTGTCAGGTCTCTTGCTTCTGTGTTGAATACAATGATAATTCAAAATGCGGGTATCTAGTGGCCTTCTGCTGTAGGTCTCTCTCAAAGGAATTAGATTTTAATGTGTTTATTTGATTCTGTGGGCTTCTGTGGCTGAGTGGAAGTGGGAATGGCAACACAGCCAAAAAAAGCATTCCTAATTTTTTATCTTAACTGATAACTTTTCCCCTTATATTTCACTTTTCTAGCCATTTACCCAATGGAATGTAGGAAAAAACCCTCACAGACAAGTTAGTTGTTAGATTTTACCATTTCTTTTACCTCAAAAAGAAATTGAAAAGACCGTGGCCAAATAGAAGCCATTGCAAAAAGACAGTTTCATTTGAAATTTAAAACCAAAAACCACTCAGCTTTAGAAAATTCTCTTTCAAAAAAGATTCCAAGCCAGGAAACAATTTTACCGACATGCCTCCTACCCTACCATCAAGATACAGGATTTCTTTAACACCAGTTTGTAAAAATCCCCAAAGCCTAAGTGCTTCTTCAGCACTTCCCTGATAATATAGGAAGCATTTATTTGCTAGTCATAGCACTTTATGCCCACATAACTGTTTGCCTCATCAAAGCATAAAGCCCCATTATTTGGGACAGCTGTTTTTTAGTCACCTTCGGAATATAGTAGCGAGGAATTCTATTTTTAAAGAATTTCCTTTACTGCTCTAAAGTTCCTTAAAATGTGTTTCTTTTACCTAGAATTCTGGCAGAAATCTGACCTCATTCTACTCCTTCAATAAAGACAGAATGTGCTGGGTTTTTTTGTAATATGACAATTATAACACCTAGAATGGCTTTAAATAGTTTTTGTATTTTAACTGCTTTTATTCAGAGCATTGTACTGTAAGGTCAGACATGTTTTCGTGTCTCCAACTGAACTAGATCAACTGGTTACCTCTCACAACTATTTATTACTATCTTCCTCCCAACCATACAGCTTCCTTCCTTTCAGATGACCTGTTTTCACTATTCTACTTTTTCCATCTCAGCCCTGTGTAGGAAATATCTGTCCAACTCCCTGGTGGAACTTAATGTAGATGTCTGTCCTTGAAAATGGACATTTTGGCAGAGGCTTAAACTGCTATGCTTTTAGTGGTTGCACGCTTAAACATTTTCTTAACTTTGTGGTACCAGTCATGTAGTATAGTAATAACTTGCATGGGAATGATGTCAAAATGTGATCCCACATTTTGCCTTGACAGAAAATATAGGCACATATTCACTTTGCAGTGCATTTGCCTGGGAAGGGCGTTGGCCTTCCTGTTGCACATTGCGGCATTTGGGCCAGCCTGTCAGGGTACCCTTTTTATAATTATTTAAGACAAAAGTACCTGCAGCAGAAATAGCTGGAGAAAAATGCCTATGGAGCATTTCATCTTTTGGTTGAAAGCCCAAACTGATTTATCTTTTCAGTTTTCAGGATGGTAATGCCAACATACAGATTGTTCTTCTAGTTCTTGGTCTTCTGATGAAATTGCATATTTTCTGTGAAAAGTGGTGCAGAAAACACTTACTGTGTTAAAAACATTTTCCTCCCATTTTAAGTGGAAATTTATTTTTTTTATGGTATCACATACTATTTCTGCCTATTTTAAAGTTATAAATGAAATACATACACTTCATAGGCCTAGTATCCTGTAGAGTGTTGAATTTCATTTAAGGTAAGGGTCAGCTTGTGTTCTTACAATGAAAAAAGCACCTTGTATTCTTATAATGTATAATACTGGTATTTTCGTTAATCGTGCACTCATTATTTCTATTCTCTAGCTCAACAGACTTAGGAATCCCAGGCTGGCCCCATGATTTTCTTCCACCACTTTTTGCTATAGGCATATTTTTCCATTGCTGGTAATTTACAGAGGATTTAAAGATAATTTAGGGCCTGCTTAATAATAGATGTTGATTTTTCTTCTTGTTCAACAACTACAGATGTGGTCCTTCACGAGATGCTTACGTGGTCTGTCTGCCTGAACCTGGTATGTATCTTGTCTTAAAAATGTTAGCGTTACATTGCATTTATACTGTTTTCTCCTATATAAGTCTGCTATAGGTCTTTTAATTGTTTTGGTTTTTTTTTTTAATCTGCTACAGAGTTTCTAAGACCTTCTTTTACTTTTTCTTTAAATTTCTGTCCTTCTTTTTTTCCAATTACATCTGTTTTGTGATAACTATCATCATTGTATCCAAAACCTTGGTGCAGGTCCTTTAAAGTCAACCTATTCTGAGACTTGATAATAGCTATCAGTGGTTATTCTGCTTTTTTCGTATGAATGTTAGAATAAGAAATTCATGGAAGCAAATATGTTAGCCACAAGAAGCATAGTGTGCAATTGTGTGCAACTGATCGCTGGAAACTCGGTCTCCTTGCTTCTCCTGTTCTTACGCACTTCCTTAGGCATCCAGTGTGAGCAACAGTCAGAGACAAGATACTGAGCTGGATGGACTTTTGGTCAGAGTCATTTCAGCCATTCTTGTCTTCTTAAGCCTTGTTTTTAAATGCTGCCTCCCCCCATCTCACAGCTAAAGTGGCACACATTTTGCATTCCCTACATACTCTGTTTTTTGAGCTACAAAATGAGTCCCACCAACAATTCCAAATTCTTGCACTGCAGCCAGCAACCATACTATTACATGCTTTTATTGCTTTTCTTAGAAGGCATGTATATATTCTGAGAATATTTCCTTTTCTCAAATAGGCACCCCCTCAGATTTGTTTCTAGGCTCTACCTGGAAGTATTATCATCAGGAAACAGTTTTGCACTCTTACACAAAGTGAGCTAGAAAGCACTGTTCTGCAGTTGCCTAACTCTGTAAGCATTTAATTTCATCAACATCTCTCCAGATGCCTTTCAAGTTTTCTAGATGATTAGAGATCTGAATGTAACACATCTTAAGGGTCACCATGTGCAGACATCCTGGCATTCCCCAAAGATCTGTAGCTCAAGGAATTCAACAATATCTCCATATTTAATAGCCCTGAGCAGATTTTCCTCCAATTGCTTTTTGAAAAGGTATTATTTCTTAATTTCTGCAACATCCTGTAGATAACTGATATCTTCTGTAAACTAACAATTTGTTGTGTGAAGTACAGTATCCTTTGCGGGTTGTGTACTTACCTCCTGTGGTGTCCTTTAGTGTACCTTCTAATACAAGGACTGTATTAGAACTATAATCTATATCTTTATTCATATTCTCTAAGTTAATACTGATTTAATAGATTTCTGCCATTCCCCTTCGATTTTTTCCCAGGTTGAAGAAGCAATGCTGCTTTTGTGCATGTCTAGAAGTGACCCAGTCTGACTAGATCAGTGCCTTCTTTCTTCCTAATGCTGCCCAAGATCCAGATGCTGCACTTTTTCCTGTCTGAGGTCCCCTGCACTGTCCAAGCTAGCAGCTGTTTCTAGATCATTCCTAACGCTAATGAACAGACCTTTCACCTAATGTGATTTCAGATACTTTGTTTTAAAATGTGGGTAAGACCTGCCTCTTTTTAGTGTTGCGGTTCAGTGGCATGAACACTTGCTATGGAAATAAGAGATTTGGCAATAGCCTTTTCAACAGTTAATGGAGATTCAAATTTAGATGTCCCACTGAGGCACAGCTTCAAGGTGAAGAAGTGCCATAGCCTGGGTTTAACAAACAGGTCTACTGTTCAGGGCCTTCTCCTGAATGGTGGGGAACGTGAGGTTAAACTCCTGAAACCGAGGAGGCAACTGAACCCACATCGCTACTGTCCGGGGCAGCGCTGCCATCATTCAGCACGCACACCACTGCCCTATTCCCCAGTGGGGCTTTAAAAGAAAAGAAGGGGCTGAGATTTCAGACACCTTGTTTCTTACTAGCTAGATAAAGTGTTTTTACTTCCTGCGTGGTGCTGCGGCTGCTGATTCGATTTTGAGACACAAAACTGCCTCCAAGAGCTTCAGAGGACAGTAACGTATTGCATTCTGGAGACACCTAAAGCATATGTATTTCAGTACCTAAATTGTAAAGTCTGCTTTTTGTTGACCTGGCCATAAGTTATGCAGTGGAAAAGCAGGGTTTCTAAGTTGTATTATGGTTGCAGATGATACAGTAGCTATTGTATGCCTGTCTTTTCAGCTTTTCTGAAATAGACACAATTGCTTTTTTCCATTCTTTGGAGTTCAAAAGGCTCTGTCACCTACTCTTAACATTTGTCAAATCTCAGCTTTATGATTTAGGGGGAATGGGATTGAAATGGGGTATTGAGTTAATCCTGAATGATCTAAATGCCCCTTGAATCTGAAGGCATGTTTCTTTCACAAATAGTTCAGTTATTTGGAAAATGATCAGTTCTTATTTGGCTTCCCCAGTTTCACCATTAAGGGTTATTAAAATACTGTGTTCTTCTTTCTTTAAGTAAAAGACTTCCATTTTTACCCTTTATCAGGCTCACCTCCTAATGACAGTCTTTACTTCATACATTGCTATTTTTATGAGATACTCTCATATTATTATTCCTGTCTTGCTCTGATAGTTTTCCACTGAAGTATTATTGACTTGTAGGTGTTTTAGCTATCCTAATATTTAAGGAAGTACTCATTATACCTGTTCATTAATAAAAGTAATTATTTCATATTTCACGTTAAAATCTTCTTTTACTTAGGGTGGTTGGTTTTTTTTCCCCCAATGCACTTTTTGTTATTAGTTCCTTGTGCTTCTGTTGTGGTTTCTGGTTTTCTATCTTCACGGGGCTTCCCAGCAGAAAGTCACTTCCTTTGGTTATATGGAGCCAAAGAAGAAACTTCCTGAGAAGCCCTGCTGACACGGACAACTGGACCAATATATTGGGTCGAGTTGTAAAGTGGGGGCTTTAGATGTGGGTTTTCCATTGAAGAGCTGATCTGCCCACTCATGCAGCTTCAGCCTTCATGTTGCACTTCTCTTTTTAGGCCCCAGAAGAGGAATTAAATGTTTAGACCTAGCCCCTGCAATGATTTATCCAAATACCTGATATTGTGACTGTAATTATTTGATGGTTCTAAGTGGAATATGTTACAGATGTAAAATTAGCCAAGTAAATATCTCTTTTTAAGATTGGATCATAAGTTCTTGAGGCAGAAAAAAATTAAGATTCAAACATATCAGTGGTTCTATTTATATCCTTTACATTAAGATAATTGTATGTAATTCTGAAATTACAGTCTAAAAGTAGAGAGTATCTTTTTAAGAAATAGCAAGACATTTTTTCTTTGGACCTATAAGTCTAGAAAACTATTAACTCTAAAAGTATTAAAGCATTTTAAAAGTAAAATATTTTAAAGCAATACTAAAATTAAAAACATGATTCTGAGATGGGAATCCCAATGTGATATGCAAAGTTTTCATATTCAAAGGTAAGGAGATGACTCTGAGATAATCTCTCATTTTAGGCTTAAAATTCAATTCACAAAACATTTTCAATATATTTTTTCTTCCTTAAGAAGCGAAAGAGCTTCATACATAAGATGTACTTGGAGACGATGGTTGGACAAAGCTCTTTGAAAAAAATGTTGCCCTGTAAGTAACTATAAAGAGCTCTTACAAGGATTAAAATGCAAAAATGCCAGTCTTTCTGTTTAACCAACTGTAATGCTTCATAAGGTAGCCAAAGAATTAAAATAAATTAGGAAGTCAGGGAAGAATGTGCAACATTAGTGCTGGCACAGCAAGTTTCCCCTTACTGTACTGAAAATAATACTAGTATCAACTGTGAGCCAGAACCTCTGTTTGTACAGATCATCAGTGATCCTTTGGCTTTGGTGGCTCTTGATACAAATTGATACCAATTTCTGCCAGCTAAGGAACCGATACTATAACCCCACCAATTACAATAAAAGTCTATATTTTGCATTGCAGAGAGTTTGCCATTTGTAGAATGATTTGTAAGGCAAGTGAAGAGTTTGAACTTACGATACATCCTCATCTTCTGCTATTTGAATAAACAATTGTGTTTGTTGAAATGCATTAACTAAAGTCTCCCAACACAAATGGAATAGTTAGACCCAATTTCATCATCTGATTTGCTTAAATGATATGATGCCATAATTGTGTTTTTGGTTTTTGTGTTCCCTTTCAGTTTTTTTCTGTATGTATTCTACACTAAATTTTCTGACCAAAATCATGGTAAACAATAGTACTTAGGCTGCTACTAAGCAGTATTTATTTCCTTTTTGTGTTTGTTTGGTGTTTTGGTTTTTTTTTAGGGAGAGTTTTCATTGTATTCTGGGGCTGGGAATGTGAATTCAGGCGGTTTCTGAGCCCACTAATTTGAAGTTCAGATTGCAGACCGATTCACTGCAAAACACTCACGCCTGGATTATCACTGCACTCTACATGAAAAAGAAGAGAGCGGTCCGTGTGTTGATCCCTGTTCTTGCTGTGTAGAGAAAAGGCTGCATCCTTGCTGCAAGAAACTTCCCAGTTTCTTTTGAACGGTGAATGGAGCGGACCAGAAGCAGCATAATGGCAGAGATTTGAAAGTTCGCTGGTCAACATGGTTAGACTCAGGAGGTGAGCACAGGCATGTAATCTCTCAACCCTTCCACTTTCAGGGAGACAGCATCTGTGGTTGTGTAATTGTTGTGAACCTACACCCATGAGGATTCATGACAAAGGTTATTACAGAGCTGCATGGCCAGAAGAGGGGTGGCAAAGGGGTCTGCCAAGGGCCTGAACAAGTATGTAAGCACAGAAGCTCTCTGTGGCTGTCACATTCACCAATTTCTGATTGCTGGAGATTGTTGAGTTGGTAGGCAGTCTGTTGTATACGGGCAAATGACTCCCTGGAACGGAGTAATTTCTACAACCACGTTTTTTTTTTTCTTTCTATGAGGTGACTTCTATCGTGAGTGGTCTATCTGTGTTATTTGGGCAGTTACAAATTGCCTGACATTCAAAAAAAGGTCTGAGAAAGCTACAAATGCCTGGTGAGAAAACTTGCCATTTCAAGTTTTACATTCCTTCAGGAAGGGAGAGACTGGTTTCTATCCTACATTTGAACAATGCCTCATGTGAGAGTCTCTATGCTTTCTCGAGCCCTCCGACAAGTGCTGTAATACATTATTTAGTTCTGTCTTTTATTCGAAGAGAGGTAAAATGCTTCTTCTGTACCATTACTATGAACTAGCTTTGAGTGCCAAGCAAGGATAAAAGAAAGTTCTGAAACTTAAACAATCATTCTGTTGTTGGAAGTTTATTTTTAAAACATGGAGGAAGAAGAGCTTCATGTTGTGGTTTCTAACTGATATTCAAACTTTGATATCAGGCACATCAATTGTTTGAGACATTAAAATGTGAATAGTGAGTTCTCTTTCACAGGCTTGTATCTGAAATCCATCTTCCCACGCAATGCAAAAATCAAAGCAGGCTTTCTTCTGTAATAACATTTCTCGCTAGAGGCCCACATGCTGCCTGCCCTGACTGTATTGTGATTTGTCGGGGAGTGAGCAGTCAGTGTGAGCTGGTGCTCAGTCCTTAGCTGTACCTTACCCTGCCTCTTCCGAAGCCCTCCAGGCTTCCCAGGGAGGTAGCCTGAGCCCTCGCTCTGAGCTTGTGATGGGCCACAGATGCAATGCACAAATGGGTTATGGAATTTAAATCTACCCTATTGAGACAGCGCTTGCTCTTGTTTTTATGCTGTGTGTTTGTGCTACGTATGGCACCTTCCCACTCCCGCTGAAAACAAACCTTTTGCTGACCTGCCTTATGGTGTAGCCTCTTATTTGAAATGAGAACCTTCTGATCGAGCAATTTGATTTAGGAAGATTGATCGTTTTAATGGCGTTAAAACCATTAGCTTTAATCTCTCAACCTTCACCCTCTTTTACTACTGGGGTGTGTTGGCCCTGGCCAGCAGCCACACATCCACACAGCTGCTCACACACATTGGGAATTTAACTTAATTTATTGCCATAATAAACTTAGTTGCTGATTTGGGTATTGGGAAGCGAAGAAGGCAAACATTAAAACATCTTTCCTTCCCCTTTCCCAGGCTCAGCTGCACTCCAGACACATCTCCTCCCCTCTTGCTATCTCTCCAGGTTACGCTCAGTCCCTTCGGTGTGGCGATGGGTGGCCCAGCGGATTGGGGTCAGGACATAGCAGTTTCTCTCTGCCTCTCCTTGTTTCTCACCCTTTTCTTCCACTGCTGCTTCCTTCTTACTAATTTCCTCTGCTCCGGTGTGGGCTCTCTGTGGGCCATAGTCCCTTTGCGGGTGTGCCTGCTCAGTCATAGAACACCTCCAACCGCTCTGACCTTCTTGTCCCTTCATTCCCTTGTTTCTCTCCCTGTCCCCTTGTTCCCTTGTTCCCTTGTCCCCTCTGGTGTTCCCTCCTAGGTTTGTCCCACCTTTAGCAAAACACCCTTTCCTCAGTATGTTTTCAGAGAGCCACTGCACACATGGCTGATGAGCTCCGCTTTGGCACGTGATGGATCTGTTGCAGAGCCAGCTGGAATTGGCTGTGACCAGCACAGGACAGCCCTAACCTCCTCCGCAGGGGCCACCCCTGCAGCTTCATGGCCAGGATGAGTGGGGAGCACAGGAGGGCAGAACAGGAACTGCCCAGCTTCAGGTAGAGATGTAGGAGTAGGCAGGTCAGAGTGCATCATCAGAGGGCCTATTAGCACATCATTTACCGGAAGGAACCCAGGAGGGATCTTGAAGCTCATTCATAATTTTAAATCCGATACATACTTCTACTTCAGGAAAGAACTGAACCATGAAATCTATGCTTTCCCATGTTGCAAAGTAAAGTTAACTGTATGTGGAAAGGAAGTTAATCATGTAATCGTATTTTGGCCTGAAATCCAGTGCTGAATCACATTTTGATGTTTTAAGAGCACAGTTGCCCGTTAATTTCCCTTTATAAGCCCAAGTCATGCCAGAGAAGTGCTACAAAATGGAACTTGTAGTTCAAAAAACCACGTACATGTATTAATGTATTTCACTAAAAAAAAAGATATTCTGAAACTTTGTGGTGCAAATTTTGGAAAGGTGGCTTGCATCTGAAACCAGCAGATAATGGTTGATGCTAACATTGGCTTCAATTGCTTCCACTCAGCATTCATAACCAGGCTAGTTCTTGACTAAGGTTATTCGTTGAGGGAGTACAGACAAATATTGTAAGAGGTAATTACTATTTTACGGCAGTTTCATGGCAAATGCTGAGGAAGTTTTGTAAAATGTGCCTCTGAAAGACTTGACTGCAAAGAGCTATGGCAGGATAGATTATGTCAGCAATAAGAAGTTTTGTACTGAAAAACATAGAGTTCTTATCCTGTAGGATGCATCATCATGGCTTGTAGCTGCTCAGAAAGTGTGTGGCAAATCAGCAACTACAGCTTGTCTGAATCTGTACTGAATGCTTTAATAAATGCTTTAGAGCTGGGCCTGGGCTACAAACATGGGCTTTGAAGCAGAGTTCTGAAATTCCCTCAGATTCTTATTTTGGGGTCTAGTTTGGTCTGCTGCTTACACTGAGCTAAGCAGGAGGTTCAGATAAAACCTCAAGGTCCGCTGTAGTCTATATGGGACAGATGAGGGATGTAGGTTTTTGCCCCAGACATACGTACCAGTGACAGGTTTGTTAGGATGCGCCACAGCCAAAGGAGTTTCTCCCAGTGCCTAGAATCTACATGTCTTGGACAATACTTAAACCATTTAATTTTATTTTATATGAGTATAAATCACCCTTCTTTTGTGCAGAATGAAGGGCCATGCTAGCAGTGTGCTATACCTTTACTCTCAAAAAAATCCCTAACCAAAACACTTCCCTAAAATCAGCTATTTAATGCAGCCCCTTTGCCAGCCCATCGCTGTGGGAACTCAGTCTTTCATTTATTTTATGTAAACAGACATATTCTTGTGTTGCGTGTGGAGTTGAAATTCTAGGTAAGTGTTCAGACTTTTTTTTAAACTTACTTAAGGTGTCACTTTTTCTTTTTTGGTATGAATTCAGCTGTGTAAATGGTATGACCATGCAACAGTACCTTGCCGATACTTGTACCTTTTTAGGCTTTCAAAGACGTCAATAATGACTGCAGATGTTCTGTCAAGGAGTTTGAGTTAGAGAAAAGCAATTTGTGGAAAGTGAATTATTTACAATTAGGGGAACACTCTGTGAGGGTCTTTACAAAGGAGATTCACGTCTTTAATTTCTACAGCTCTATACCCCAAGAATCTGTGGCCACCATTGCAGCTAAAGGATTAATATGGCCCATTCTGGTTTTAAAATAAAATTAGATCAGTTTATCGAAATACTTGCTGCACTGAAGTCAAAGAGAAAAATCCCATCGACTTCAGTGAGTTCAATTTACTGAATCACCAGGATTCCACCATATATGCTTGGTCATCAAGACTTAAAAAAAATTTTACAAATTTTGATACTACTTTATAACATGCTTATCTGAGGCATAATTACCGGGTTATAACATTCATGGTGAGTCTTGGATAAAATTCTTTCTCATTTATATTTATATGTATGTATCTTGTCTCTTCTTTGCATTTTAAAACATCACACAGACACCAATTTTGCATCTGCTGAAACCACTGACAAAATTTCCAATATTTTTAACAGGTTAAACTCAAACCTTTAATGAGTAAAATGCTGATGAATATATTATTATTATTATTACTTTTACTATTATTGTTACAATTTTTAAATAATGATGTAAAAGAGAACAGGAAAAAAAAAAACTGTAAGGCAACAAAACCTGATCATTATAATCTGTAACAAAAAATCTGTAACAAATAAAAAAGGAGTTAGTAAGGAATTGTTGCTGAGTAATGTTGTATATGAAGTATACTCCATGTTAAACTGACTGAAAATGTGTCTATTTTCACTGTTTATTAAACAATCAAATTTGTTTCTGGAACTCACAATTAGTCAGAGAGTTTATGTATATTCATATACAGTCATATGCTGTCTTCATTATGGGAAAAAACGAACTTTGTTTCAACTATGTCTGAAAACCAAAAGTTACTTAAACACTTGCATTTGTTCAGGTCAGTATTTTCTTTGGGAAATTAGTAGTTGTGCTAAGACTGACTGTCAGCAATAACACATTTTCACTTCATAATGTCTTTAAAAATGTGTTTACAATGATGTGGATAGTAATCTAAGAGTTACAGTATTAATAAAACTGGAAACTTTAGTAACAAAAAATAGTATGAATTAAAAAAAAACAAAATACAATGTTGCAATTATTTAATTTCATTAAAATACCACTTTCTAATTTTTCTAATTCTAAATTACTTTTATCTGTATTATTAAATATATTTTATTCCATCACTGGAAATAATGTGGAGTTAATTTGATTTCGTTAATTTTATTTATACTGAGAGACTTATTGTTTGTTTTGAAATATACAATTTAAAAATATTGTTTATTTTAAACAGGATTCAAGTTTTGATATCTAAATAATGGTAAGTCTATAATGCCTTTATTCTCTTTCACTATTGAGTGCTTCAAATATGCTACAGAAAACTCTTGGGCAAACTCAGATTTTGGAGGGTTTTTTTAGCTTTTTAGAACAAGTTATTCTAAAATGGCAATAAACAGTTTTCTGGAAATCCACACTTGGTTTCCTATACTGGCACAGTATAGCATTTTCTCTGCATAACTACTTCGTAACTTGTGCGTAATAATTTTTGTCATATCAATGTTATTGAAGGATAACTTTGGCTTCATAAATCATGTTGCACAAGTGATACATACCTCTGTATTACATACTATAAAACACTCCAATGGCAGCAACACCCTTTATGTAAACTTCTGTTGCAAATTAAGGAAATGAACCCTGGAACATTTGCTCGAGTGAGTAATGTTACCCGTGTGAGTTGTCCCACTGACCTCAAAGAGACTTCTCAAAGGAGTGAGAACTTTCTCATAATAGTAAACGATTATGGTAATGCCTCAGTGCCTGCAGAATACATATTCCAGGAGGATGTATATTCTATATAATCACTGTATTTATTTGGGATTTTCCGACTGACAATGTTGAAAGAACCAGCCTGGTCATTTCTGGCTCCTGACTGAAAAATGTTCTTGCAGAGTTTTCCTGACCAAGACGTACTGGGCCAGGCTTTCGAAGATGCGCTAGAAGTACTGCAGCAGCACTCTGACAGAGAAATGCAGTATTCACCAGGTAAAAAAGACCATTATTCCATTTCATTTACCATTTTGTATTTTTAAGGAAAGTACATCTGAAGGCATGTAGGTGGGAGCGTTATTTCCCAGAGGTGGATTAATGGACAGCAAAGGGGTACATTGGGAGGATGAAAAGGGGGAATAATATGCACTGCCCAGTGTGGCATGCATCTTCCATGTCACAGCACAGGGAAACTGTTGGACAGTCCCCCTCTACCTTCCCCCCAGTACTAGTCTAGGTGCATTGAGCTCAGATTTCCTACAGTCAGGGGATGTATGACCATAGTGCAACAGCCATTTTCCAGTTTTAATGTTTTAATTGAAAAATGCCTTTCTGTTATGCTGTGAATAAGCTCGTATAACAATGAATTCCAGTGGAAAAAAAAAAAAGGAAGGAAAAAACCCCAAGAATTCAACAGGTGAAATTAATTTCCACAATTACTTTTCTACTTTAAAATATACATTTTAAATATTTTTATGTAGAAATGATAGTTTGAGTCTGGATAATTAATAGAAAAGTGTTTTTCTTGGCCTCAAGAGTTTTCTACTTTACAAACTTGAAATACGGGCAAGCTGTAAATTGTTCCAGTTCAGGCAAGGTTTTGGCAATTAAATTACTATAAAATTTAAAATCTGTGTTTGGTGTTTTTACATTGTAAATAGAAATGGAAGGAAAGGAAAATAAAAGGCTACATCACAAATCCCCTAAGTCCAGAACAAAATATCTATTGTCTTCTGTGTGGAATGCATTTCATACAAGGAAGTTTATTTACATTTTATCTATTACATACTGAAATGTGAATAAGACCAGTTGGGCCATATCTTCAGCTGTTGTTAATAATTTTTTGGCTCCACTGCATTGGTAATTTACACATGCTGAAGGACCCACTATATATAATTTCTTGCAATGTTCTTGCCTGTATCTGTTGTTAGGGCCAATGGAGAGAGGTTTTAAACACTTGCAACTCAGTGTTCAGTACGTCCCACAGCTGCACCCACTTTTCCACTTGCAATAGATGTAGCATCCAAAATCTTCTTCTGACCACCTGCAGTGCGTAATTTATTCCAAGTGCCTTAGTCCAGTGTTCTCCTCTGCTTCTTTTAAACATCCTAAGGTCTTGGGTTCCTTCCGTGTCATTCTTTCAGGCACTGCAGATGCTCTGATGCTCCTTCACTTCATTCACGATTGGAGACTCTTACTTGCATTGTACTAATGGCCTGCAGAAGAACTGAGTGACATTCCTTTTTCCTTTCTAATACATGCCCATTCATTATGTTTGGTGATCTGTTTAGCCCTCCTTTTTCAATTAACCAAACTATTTGATAATACTATGAAATATCTTACATTTTATCTTAACAAACTCTGCTTTTCATCGTGAAGGCAAACGAAACCAGCCTAAGGGTGTGATTAGCTGTAGCAGTACATGTTGGATAACCTGCTGATATGAAACATCTTGGCTCTGGAGAGTTTATTATCTAGAAGGCAACCATAGGATAAATGCTTTTTGACAGACACGGTAGCATATTAGGTTGTTTGCCGCTGGTTTTTTTCCCCTCTTCTCTCCCTTTTACTCACTCAGTTTTTACTCCATCCTCCTAATTCTCAGGTTACAAAAATTGCTTGACTGTGATCAACCACCACCACCACTTCCGAGCAAGTCCCAGCTACTCTGCAGCACCATCTACAGAGGACCCAGGGTATAGCTGGAGAAATGTGATTGTAAGTGAACTGATTACTAGTAACAGTCAGACATAAATGGAAAATTGGCTGCCCATTTGAGATTTCTGATATGAATCTTTATGCTAACTCTAATAGAAATTCAGTCTGGCCAGGCATGATTCAGATGAAACTGCCTTGGGAAATATTTGCAAAACATGTTTTATGGTCTCTTTTTAGGATTCATCTTAGCTGTTTGCCTCTCATGCTCCTCTGTGGTTCATCATGTAACATGACAACTAACAAACTAACCTATCAGTACAGTAGGGAAAAGGGCTTCTCTCCATTACCCAGGAACAGGCAGAGAACAACTTCCAGCCTCTGCATAACTTCTGCCACTGGGAGAAAGTACCACGCCTTTGATTTCTTCTCCAGCAGTTTGCTTTAAGAGTGCTGGAAAGACCAGCATTATCTGGACTCTGAGCTCAGCTTCAGCCTGCAGAGTCCATATTCATTCTTAAAAACACTGGGAGTGTGGCCTCCAGAAGTGATGGAAAATTAATATTGCAGGGGAGATAATTTCAGGTAAATAGATTCCACAAAAGCCCATTTTCAAGCAGCAGATTAGTGTCAACATGACACAGGAACGAGCCCTTTTACTAACTCTGGAAATGGAGTCCACTGTTCCTCCTCTGCTTCCAGCAGAAGGGTTGAAGGTCCAGAGTGAGGCAATTACTGTTTTCCCTCTTAATTTCTCCCCTGGTGGGCTGTCCTTCCCACTGGACATAAATTGGTGCTGCTTGTTGCTGGTACAGTACCTTGCATGCCTTTGCGGCTGAGAAAAGTCTTCCATGGGTGAGGTGATGAAAGGTTGCATTTTGAAGGCTTCAGGCAGTTAATTGCTACTAATTGCAGTTAATTGAAAGTTTATTTTTCCTCAGAGAATGTACTGTATTAGTAACTCTTTGTTGTCTTAATTCTTGAAGAACAGTGCAGCGGATTTTTATGCTGATGAGACTGTCTACCATACGCTGCAGAATACTCCAGAAAACCAAGCGATGCATGCTGCTGCTGGCCAGCCAAAAGCAGGGAAAGGTGTGTAGAAAGAGCGTATCTTGATATGTACATTATGTTACTTTAAAAAATCTCTTAGTAAATCGTACTTTCTCTTTTTCTTAATTTTTGTTACTTTTAGCAGGAAAACATAAGTTAACATTTAATAGTAACTAGAATATAGCTGCTAGTGTTCAATTCCTATCTGCTAAATCTCATAAGGTAAGATAAATCTGTTATCATCTTATTCTGTTCTCTTGTTTAGTACATGGAAAAACAAACCAGAGATGTGTTTCACTCCAAATCATCTGGGATGAAGTCTCATGCAGAGAAGTAAATCTAGCTATCAATAACATCTTTATCCACTTTAATAACTTATTTTGTTTTATGTGGTCCAACAAGGAGTGGTTTTCTTGAAGGTTTTTCATGTACATGAATATTTTTGCACCTGATTTTATGCTTTTCTTTGTTTACTTTTCAAATTACCTCTTAGCTTTTGTCACTTCCAGGATGCATTTTTACATCTATTTCTGTGCTCCTTTTGGTTGACTTTACTTGAGTGGATATCTATTTTGCAGATATAGATAGGTCGGGTGACATTGGTCATTACAGTACTTCATTTGTTTATTGCATTCATTCTTTGGTTTTTGCTTGGGACTCAGCATTCTTTCTATGACTCTGCTAGATGAGATTTACACAGCTTCTACTCTGAGCTGTTGCACCTAGTTTTGTGGGGTCTTTTGGAGTAGCTTCCTGGGTTTGCTGCTTTTTGAAATCCCCTTCTCTCAACTTTAACCACATGGTGTCAGTTTTTGGTATCATCTCTCCCCATTGATGCTGAACACTGCGGTTTCTATTGCTTAACAGCTACTACTACTACTACTACAAATTCCTGGGGTCGATGGGAAGAGTAGCCTCTCCTTTCAAGTTCTGTACTTCTAGTACTTGAAATTCACCATTGCAAATGAAAACTTTTCAATCCAGAAATGTTGCTTTCCTAAGTCTTACCCAGTGTTGCACTGGGGAATTTTATATGTCAGTATCTGAATTCACCTTCAGTTGTTACTGCTCTGTTAAACTTCATTTCCTGTTTCATATTTCCTTTACATTATTATCAATCTGCTTTTCCAGAAGGCCTACATAAATTTTCAGAATGACTGACTATTCGTATGGGGGGGGTTGTGTCCTCTTATAGCTTTCTTTGTGTCCGTGGCGATATTCCTGCAAGAAACTGTGATTTGGGGGAATAGTTCCACTGTACCTAAATAAATTCAGTCCTCTTGGCTTCTTATGGAGACATGAGAGGTTTTCTGTACATTAACAAGTAGTGTGTCCCTTTAGGAATAGATCTGTAGATGAAACAATCAGTACTGAGGACCCAAAGTCTGTGTTTAAAGTGTTTCACAAGGGTTTATTTATTGCAATCTCTAGGCTGGCCGCAAGTTCTGAAAGCTGCAGTGACTTAGATATGCTTCTGGAAAGCATCTTTGAGTTAGGTTTCCTCTGAAAGGAGTCCAGTTGATGCATGTCAAGACCGTTCCATGATCTGAACTAAAGCTCGGTGAGTGGAGACAATCAAGAGAGATACTTCAGAACTGCATCTGAGTTAGACACACCCAGAGAGAATTAGGCTGCTTCGGGACAATTCAGAAGAGAAATCTAATGCAGACGCTCTGAAACACCTTGTGGAGGAACATGCTTCTCTCCAGTGACCACATTAGAAACCTGCAGACACTAGCCTGCCAGCTTAGACTGATGTTTAGAGCCTGGTAACGAACACCACTAGCTTGTGCAATGATGTGCAGGACTAAGATCTGTGAACTAACCCCAGCTGAAACTGGTGCATCCACATTTGGAGGTAACAGCTGGGCTCTAGAAACATAGCTGCATTAACAGATGAGAGCCTATAAGCCCTCTCAAACCAAGACATCAGCTAGAGACGATGTGTCTAGAAATAAAAGCTTGGGCAGAAATGACAGCTGAAGTAAGAGGACAGGCAGCACGAAATCAGATGCTGCTGCAGACATGGCTACGCTATTGTTTTCCAGCAGAGATTCAGTCCACAGTAGTCTGCAGATTTTCCCCTGATCTTACTTCTTCTACCATAGGTTCATAGGTTCATAGGATAATTGGGGTTGGAGGGAACCTAAGAAGGTCACCTACTAAGAAGTGTTCACTGTGACCAGGCAGTGTCCTTCACCGGCTTGCTTTTAAGCTTCTCATCTTGGTAATACTATATGTATTTCTAGTAGAATCTGTACTTCTAGTCACAGGCCAAATTTTATTTAGATAATGAAACTTTATTCATTTTTTGGAAAGTACCTCTGATTTCAGGCTCTTCTTCTTTCTAGTCTGACTGTCACTTCTCTCCTCTTTCCTTATCACCAGATGCAGAATTACTGTCATCCCTAACAGACGTCTTGGCTTGACCTCAGTGTTCCTTAGCAACTGTCACTTTTCCCCCGTTCCTACTTTAAAATAGCCACGCAAGACAAGACTTTATGAACTTCAGGCGCAGCTGCTTGTTTCTACTTTGCTTAAAGTGGAAGCCGTTCTTCTGCATGGACTCTCCTTTCTGCAAAATGTTCCTCTTTGTCTCATAATCTTCAGTTCTTCCTCCTTAGAGCAGCTTCTTGTCACCCTTGGCTTTGTGAAGGGAACTAGAAGTACTTCAGGGAGAGGGGTCCACAAGACCTAAGTGAAACTAAATAAGCCTCACTAGTAAACTTAAGTTTGAGAGCTGAACCTCTGGGGAGAAGCACTTAGTTAACTGACAAATATAGCAGTACTGAGCTTGCTTTATTCTGCATGGGAATGCAAGTTGACACTTCTGCACATATTTGGAAAACTACAGCCACCAGACGGTCTAGCTCCTTATTGACTAGGTGAGGTTTATGGTTCAAAACCAGCTTGCTCTTCCCACTCACCCACTCACCCTTTCTTATATCAGAGATTACCTTGCATCCCCAAAACATTCCTGAAACAAACCTGGCAAAACTGAGTCATCTCAAAATCTTTGAGTTTCGATTAAGCAGGGAAAACATTTATTCAAAAACATTCAGATTGGCTCTCCAGAACCTCTTTCCTGCCCTGCCTGAGGATGTAATTTCCTGCAGTGAGTTCCTTGACCATGCACCTGCACAGCATGTGTCTGAAGGTTGCTGCAAGTGGCTTCTGAGACCTACCGCACAGTGAAGTCACCAGATATTTGTCATGATCCCCAAATACCCTGCTCTTGAAACTCTAATGACCAAATCTCTTTCTGTCACCACAGATCTGTACGTGTTTCAGAACTATCATCCCATTTGCTGTTGCTGGTCTTCCGTTGAATAGTTTATAGAGATCTTTTAATTTGTGACGGGGTATTAGGTTTACCTATGCTTTTGCCTGTAAGATCCTTTCCAGGAAAAAGACAACTGCTCATCTTTTAAAACAAGTACGAGTTCTGTTCTGACCGTTTGTACTTTATTTCTTAATAGGTAGAAAAAAACTTCGACTGTTTGAGTACCTCCATGAGTCTCTGTATGATCCAGCTATGGCAAACTGCATCCAATGGGTGGATAAGCCCAATGGTGTCTTCCAGTTTGTCTCCAAAAACAAGGAGAAACTTGCAGAGCTGTGGGGAGAAAGAAAGGGAAACCGCAAGATCATGACATATCAGAAAATGGCCAGAGCCCTGAGGAATTATGGAAGAACAGGTGAAATCATTAAAATTCGAAGGAAGCTGACATACCAGTTCAGTGCTGTTGTTTTACAGAGACTTGCTCCATCTTACTTCTTGGGAAAAGAAACAGTTTATCATCCGTACATTCAGTCGAGTCAAGAATATCAGTGTGCAGATGACTGGATCAGTTACAATAATTACATGTATAACAATGGTTACGCATTACAGCATGCTAACAGCTAGACATGTCTTTCACGTAAACAGGCCTTTGTTAGCTAGTAATACTTTCCAGCACAGGAACTCCTCTCTGTACATAGCTTTTCCTTTAAGATATCATACAAACACATGAAGAGGAGGGTTTTAAAAATGATGTTGGTCTAGTTCTGTTCCTTTTGAAGTTAATGATACATGGTCATTGACTGTTGAAGAAAACCAGCAGCTGTAGGGCATGTTCTATTCTCCATGACATTAATCAGAGGAATTACTTCAGATTCAAGCTGGTATATCCAAGATCAGGATCAAGGCTTTTGTCTGTTGGACATCAAAGTGGACATCAAAGATCCCATCCTGACAACACTCACTGGAAGTTTTATGCATGCGCCCAAAATTTCCAATCAGAATTTAGATGCTGTTGTACCACCGTGCACGCACTCCCTATCAGTTGGGTGCATGTGAATTAGAAAGGGAAGAGATTTGCCAACTTCATGAAGCTATTGTCTGCGTTTTTCCATTAATGTCCTTTGTTAAGAGACATTTTCTGAGTGAATGCCTGGCTGAACAATAGAGTCCATATGAAGGTGCACCTGTTGGCCAAGTTGTTAATCCTTAATCACTTGAATTAACATATCTTAGCACAGATCCTGACATACGGTATTAGCATTGCCAGGTGCACATTTCACTGTTGGCAGTGGATTCACTGGGAAAGTGACCATACGATGAGAGGGTTAGTAAAGGATTACTCTTTTCATGAAGTTATTTACAGTTCTTCCCCCACTAATATGAGAAGCTGCACTTTTATCCAGCAGTTCTGTACTCACCTAACAAATCTAGCTTTGTTATTTATAACTTCTTTTGGAGTTACAACTTTATACATATAAATACAATTTCTCTTCTCCAGCTCTTTTCCTACATGGGAATGTAGCTGAAAGGCTCAGTGATTTTACACTCTTTTTATGGGGAAGAAGGAGTAAATTTAGTTAAAAAGAGACTACTAGCCCCTTATGCCAGGATGATACCTATAAATGTACTTTTTCTCATACTTCTGTTACCTGATCAACTTGTATCTTCATATGAGTTGGCTGCTGTGCCAAAATACTTCTATTCAACTTCATTCAATTCCAAGTTCTGCATTTTGCTTCAAGTGAGTGCAGGCCTGGATATTAACAAAGACAAAATTAATTTCTGTGGAGAGGTATAAATGGCGGCCTGATATGTTTGATGAAATTCACTGACTTTGATAGTTGCCCCTTGCTCTAACTCCTGCTTACTTGTACAGGGATATAATTTTATATAATAGACACAATGCAACACACTCTGCTCAAGCAAAATTCAAGGTTTTGAGTTAGCACTTTGGTAAGATGAAAGACGTGTACTCTTAGAAATCTGAAGCATGTTAAATAGCACTAAAAACAGACCTAGATTTTAAGTCAGTAAACA
This sequence comes from Fulmarus glacialis, assembly GCF_000690835.1. Classification (NCBI taxonomy): domain Eukaryota; kingdom Metazoa; phylum Chordata; class Aves; order Procellariiformes; family Procellariidae; genus Fulmarus; species Fulmarus glacialis. Next base: position 33,269 of record NW_009225522.1, read on the forward strand.
TCTGCCAAAATAAGAAGGTCATAACTGTGTTGTTAATATTTCATTTTGAGTGTAGTGTCCTGTAAAATATAAACATTACTACAAAATAAACACAAGAATGCTTCTGGTCTTATAGAACTGAATCTGGATCCTGCTGTAGCACTGAACGCAATGAAAGTTTAACTCTTACAAAGGACTGAGATCTTTCAGTTGGAATGCATTCACTATGTGAGCACATATGTAAATACAACATTTCAAATGCCATAATGTACATAAATTTGCCAAGAAACTGCACAGTGTAGTTACTCCACATCTGTCACCCGTTGCACACTGACTTTATGTTATTTACAAGGCTGGTAACATACACCAGGTTAAGAGTCTGCTTTGTGTAAAATGCTTAGTTTATCAATATGTTTAGATCCACTTTCCTCAGCCTCACCTACTTGTTAAGGAAATAAATACTTACTCAGATTCTGTGTTACCTTTTTAACTTAAGTATAAACACTAGCATTTGCTTCCTATAAAACTGGTAACCAGGTGAGATGTTATAACTGCATCTGGGAGAACAGAACTGAGATGAAAGAAAAGAGCATAAGGGGTAAGAAAAACTGAAGGAAATTCACACAGAGAAGAAATGAAGGAATCATAATATCTGTAGATAGGAAGGGACAGATTTCAGCCGCAGGAGTAACCATGGGGACTGACAGTATTAGAAAGAGATTTCTTTGAAAAAAGGTAGCCCATCCCTCCTTCTTCCCCCCCAATCAAATGTACCTGGAGAGATTTTAGAAGCTCCTACTGTAGTTCTTTGGCTATAAAGAAGGATATTTAACTGTGCATTGCATCAATGTTGGGCTCACAAGTAGAAGAGGCTCTTGACTGTTAGCAAGGCTTTAACCTAGCAAAGACAGATTAAATCATAAGCAAAAGCACAAGATTACCAAATATCTGAAGCACAGACTTAAACTTACTTACTGAGGTCTGAAATAAGGTGTAGCTGTTTTTAACTGTGCAAGTGTTTAACCACTGAAACAACACACCAAAGGATGTGGTGGATTCATTGTTTCTCAAAATCTTTAACCCAAGATCATTTCAATTTCTAAGATGTACAGTACTGCAATAAAGTCATGGTAAAGTCATAGCCATACCACAAGACTGAATGTAGGAAATTGGACTCCTGCTAGTCTCAATATTTGCAGGATCCTGTCATGTAACTCCATGTAGGAAAGTCAAGGCTACATGTGGAGATCTAAACAGAACTGCAGTGAGTGCTTGGAAGGCATTTTGATTCCCAGTGCAATCCCCTGTGCAACTCACCCTCCATCACTGTCCTCCCACCCTCAGCCTCTGCGTTGCATCTCCTCCCTCCCATCTGCACAGGCTTAGACACAAGATATGATGGTGCCAAGCACCCAGGGGAAACATGGGAGGCAGCTCCCAAGACAGCAACGTTATCCCATCTACATAACTCTTGAAAACTGGCCCATTGCTGCCACTGCCATCTTCCCCTTTGTCTCTCTCCTGTCTCCTTTCTCCTCACCCCCAGCAGCAAAATCGGACCAGAAAGCAGTCTGCCTGCCCACCCATCTGCCTATATTACGCACTCACCTCTGACTTAGAGGCTGCATCTTCCCTCAGAAGAGCCTAGGATAGGGCCTAGGGATGGGGAAAGAAGCTGGGCTCCTCTCAGCTCCCACACTTAGTACCCCTCTGAGCAAGGTGCCCCGTACCGAAGTCCTGCATGTAACCTGCATGTGTCATGATGCTTCAGATACTTAATGAAGACATGAGCCTTTCAGAGTGAAGTATGTCTCTGAAGGGATGGCAGAAATTCTCTTGCACAGGTGTAGCTAGACATTTGGACATCTCCTTGCTCATCCCTTGTGCCAACTTTGCAGCCTGGTTTCTGTTCAGACGTGGCAGGCAAGATCAGAGGGTCCCAGGCGAGTGCTGGGCTGGTGCCTCTCCCCAACGCACAGTTCTTGTTTGCTCAAGTGACCACGGGTAGGGTATCATGCCTTGTATATCTGCTGTAGCTTCAGCGTTGTCCTCTGATGGAAGATCCCTGTGCTCCAAGCCAGGATGGCTTGAGGTGGGGTTGCACGTTGGTGGGAAGAGCTTTGTCTCTTTGGCATGGGGGTGGCTCTGGGCCCACAAGATGGCACTAACGGACAGCTTTTCACAGTGAATTTGCGGCGCTTGCAGGCCTCCTGGTCATTTGTTCTCTGCACGTCCCTTTTGGTTTTTCTTTTTTTTTTCCCCATGTTTAATTTCTTTCATCTTCGTGCACAGCACTGCTGCAGATGTGGCAGAAGTAACACCTTACCTTTTGAAGTTATTACCAGGCCAGTTCCAGTTGTGACAGATACAGAAAACGTCATGACCAAGATGATGATATGAAACCCACAAATTAAAGCAGATATATTATGTCAGCAGATCCACAACTCTGTGTCGACTACCCTGGACAACAGTCAGTTTTACAGCTGCAGCTCAGTGTCTTTTCCAAAATAAGAGTGGCTGCAGTGGCTTCCAACATTGCTGAGGGTGGCTCATGAAGAAGAAATAAAGCTGATCTTTCAGATTTAGACTTCTGAATTCCTATAAGCAGGAATTACATCGACAGCCTTACAGACTCTATGAAGGAGGCAGAACCAGAGCATCTTTGTAACATATTTTATCTACCCCATCTTGCCCAGCCTATGCCATGCTTACATATATATATATCCTGTTCAGCAGACTAAAAGCAGGAGAGATTCTTAGCTTTCAGCTAAGAAACTATTTGATTTTATTTCATTTTCATTGAATTTGACTCCAGTGAAACGTTTTCCTTTGGTAGCACTTTGAGCACACATCAAGTACCTGCCTCCACCTTGTCAGACACTTACCAGATGTGCATTCTGGTGGCAGATGGGTCAGACTGCCCCACCGTCCCAAGAGCATATGGATGGTGTCTTGTGGAGAGCATTGGGTTACCAATTCCTACTTTTTACCAGCTGAGATCTTCTCCGATCATATCACAGAGCTGCATATGCGGGTTTACCATTAGTACATTGCTTAGTGAGTATAAAAAGGATGGAAAATATTACAAACAGTGGTGGGCTTTTTTGCAAGAAACTGCCCCATGGATTGTTTCCTAAAAAGTATCCTGAGTGCCAGATGTAAACAAAACTATGTAATCTTCTTTTTTGGTTAATGAGAGCTGCCCCTGCATTCTTGGCAACATCTAAACAACCATAGCTAACTGCCTAATAGATGAATGACTGGGAACACTCACTGGTGTATCAGGCTGGAGCTCAAGTTGGGTGTTCAGGCTATTTTCTAGTTATGTTTCATTGAGCTTGGCAATTTTCCTAGTTTCCTAGTTTCCAAATTTCTTTTACGAAGAAGATCAAGGCAAGACTCTCTCTAAACTGCAGGAGCAGATTCCTACATCTGTGCATAAGCCGAGGGCAACAACATTACATGTGCCTGCTGCTGTCTGCATGAAGAGATTCCCTTGAGGGACTGGAGAGAATCTGAAACAATAAAACAAAATTTGTATTTTAAATCGTTTTTGGACAATGGTTTTCAGTTCTGCTTTCAGTCAGGTTTACAAAGACGCTGCATTTCAGACTGAAACATTTTCTGTAATATTCTATTAGACAACATGATTAAAGCCTCCAATGTATTACAGAAGACCTGGAAAACTACATACTCAGTGCACTAAGTAGAGAAATCCCTTGTTGATAGTGACAGCAGAGGGCCTTTGCAAAAATGCATCATTTTCTTGGGTTTTTTAGGTCCAGCAGAGCTCCCTGTGAGTTACCAACTGGCCTCCTGCAAGTGGCACTTCACAGGCAGTTACTATCTACCCGTGTAAGGACCTCTGCTGAAATCTACCACTGTTTTAGAGCCTTATTTCATCCAACTTCTAGTTGTCTTACCTGATGGCATGCTGTGAATTTCCTGTGGCCTATTTTGGACCAAAAACTGGCAGCAGTACCTATGAACTCACCATCGGTTTATTCAAAAGAGGCCTAGACCTCTAACATCAGAGTAAAGTGCATCACCAACAACACAGTGCCTATCTTATAATATGGCTGTCTTATCATGTCTTTTGTTACATCACCTTCACCAGGAGATTTCAAAGGGCTCAGTAAAAGTACCGTTGTATCTGCAGGTAGAGCAGAGCACGCATGAGGTATGGTCAGATGGCCATGGACTCAATGGCAGGTGAGGAGAATGCCAGCACCCTGAGCCAGCCAGCAGCCAGGCCCACCTTGTAGCAGTCCAGCTTCCTGCTGTTTCCAAGGCATCAAAAGAAATAAGTAAAATAATTAGCAGAATCCAATCCATGCATTGAAAGTGCCCAAAAGAGAAGTAAGCAATTCTCCACTGGCACACACGGCACGCCTGGAGGCAGCACAAGCTTTTCATATTCCTCAACAGCACACCTCAGGTTTGAAATGTGAGATGCGCTAGTGCGGAAGGGCAGTCCTGAAGCAGATGGACACCTTTGTGCCTGAGCAGAGTATTTCTTTTGCTTTTTTCCAGTGAAGGAAGTTATACCTAATTATGACAGTCGGGAGCTTCAAGCCAGACAGCCTTTGTGCTGGGCATACATTTTAAAATACCGCTCTCCCAAGGCAATATAGTGCCTAAGAGGCACCAGCCACCTTGTTAGGAAGTTGCACGTTGAACAGTCAGTGTTGATACAATGGATTATAAGGTGAATTACAGTGCAACCAGGCTGTATTAACAAGATGCCATCAAACTGCATGCAGAGTGTAAACTGATGGATGGAAAAGTAAATTCCTTATTTGACATTCCAGAAACACATAACCTGAGCCAAGAGTTCAAGAACCACAATGAAATAAAAAGACAGACAGCTGGTTGGTTGTCATGATATCTCTGTGTAGAATTAGAGGCATTAATTACATATGCGGAATATTAATGACAGTTTAAAGTGGAATGTAGCTAATCATTACGGTACTATCGCCAAGCAGAGCACTGGTGAAGCCATATAATATTTTCTTTCAGAGGAAATGAAAACTCAGCAAATCTGTTTAGAGTACTAGCAGTGTGTAGTAGTCCAAGTGTCTAGGTTGACTTTTCTGCCTCATTAAAGCAGAATTCAATTACAATTAGAAGACACAATTCTTTACAGATTTGGCTAAGCCAATTACTCTTGTTGAGATGCAGAAAGCACAGGAGATGGCTTAAAAATCATGCAATTGGCTTAAAAATAATAATATTGTAATGATTTGATTTGCCTTCTAGTTTTTAACATTCTTGATTTTAGGTTTCCAGTCTGCATCCAGCAATGTTAAGGCTAACACTCTTTTCAAAAACAGAACCAAAGACTGAGAGAGCTGAAGCTGTTGGAAAAGCAGCATGTTTGGAGAGATGCAGAATAGTGAGGAAAACTCCATCTTTTGTACAAGTAGCAACATGCTTCGTAATGGAGGCAAACCCATCCACTACAAGTGGTTAGCGACTTGCAGACGGAGACGAAGGAAGAAAGATGCAGCAGCGAGATGGTCTCTGGCCACTGGAATCACAATGAGCAATCACATGAGCAGCCACATTTTCACCCAGCTCCTACTGCTCTCTGTTTCCTCTTGGCTGGTTTTAGGCAACTGGATTACTTTGGACCTCTGAGGTCTGCAGAGTCTGTCAGTCTTCATAGACTAAGGCAAAGGATTTAGATGGCATTTCGGCATGCTGGGACAAAATCCAGAGAGTCTAGTTGTCCATTCCACTGGTTTAACAGTCCACAGTATTTAAACCAGATGAGAATCAGGCTCAAACATCTCAAAAGGCCTTGGAAGGTCTGAGCATCTCACTAAGAGCAGTCCTGCAGGAAAACTGCAGTTTTCACTTGGTGTCACTGCGAGATTATGCTGTGTCCTGTGGAAAGCACACTAGAAAAGGAAAGTGCTGGGTTGGCTGCAAAGCGTCAGAGCCCTGAGCGCACGCCCCCCTCTCCTGTGGGTTTGGCTGCCTGGGCTCAGGGCCAGGTTGAATAAACAGCTATCTGGCCTTGAAAATGTTGTGAAGAAAGAGCTGTTTGAGAAGAAGCGGAAAGAAGCCTCAGTAGGGGCTCTCCCCCTTTGCTTGAAAGCTGCATTTAAGCTGACTTGGAACCTGCCTGAGCTGTGCTGCATCCATACCCTTGCTGGCCATGTATCTTGTTGATCCAGACCCTCACCCTGACCCATGGACTGACTTCGTGACATTACCTCAGACCTTGCTCATCACTATGGACTTGTCTGGCAATCACTGGACTGTGTCTGACCTGGTTACTGCCACCAAACCTGTTCGGCTCACCTTGGCTGGGTGCTGTGGGACTGTGCCCTTGTCAGTGAGGTCTCTGCCTGGTCCACCTTGTTACGCTCAGCATCCTGCTCCCTTTCCCTTGAGGAGCAACTTGCCTTTGCTGCTCACGGACACAAAGGCAACTGAGGCGCAAGTTGTTAAAATTTTCAGTCCTAAAGAATGAATGACACTACCACATCCTGGGAAGCATAGTGAAGCACAATCTCAAACGGAATTACTTGAAAATAGTATTATCTAATCAGTCCTTCAGAGTATTGTTTGGCATATGGGAAGCATTTAATTCTCTCTCTGACCTCTGCACAAAAAAAGCCACCTCTTACATAGCTCTTGTCTACAGAGGGAAGTTCTCTTATTATGTGCTAAACTGCGAATTTAAATCAATGTTGTTACACCAGTATTCCCCTCTCCTCACGTGAGTTCTTACTCCTTGTGGGTCTCTGCCAAATCCACACATACTCTGGAAGAAGCATTACACAAGTATAGTTGTCAGTGGTATAAGTGGTAGTAGTTCCTTATCTGGACTAAGCAAAGAGATGTTTTAATGAAACAGCTCTGCAGGATTTGGACTGTTGCAGGCTGCAAGAAACTAGAAACATAAGTCTTTCTGCTTTCTGCATTGATTTCTCTCAGATACAGCATGCTTTAATTTCCAGTGTGTGTCCGTCGGTTTGATTTCTTCTCATGTTTTGGAGTCTCCGGGTAGCTGTAATTCACCCCTTGGCTTGCCCTCTGACATGGTGAGGACAGCAGCACATAATCAATGGCAGGCTTGCTCCTATTAATCTTGTTCATTAAGGGCTTGATCCTCTTTCTGCGAAGGGCAAGAGGACAGTTCACACCGACTCCAGTGTAGGCAGGAGAGTGCCCCGAACACTAATGGCTCCAGCAGCAGGTGTTCCAGGGAACCCACATCAATCTTCCCTTTTGTTGAGATTAAGACTTTTGCCACCCTGTGCTGGGCTGGAAGTCAAATACCCATGCAACCTGACTCTCCAGCATTAGGTGTGAAAGGTGTTGCCACGCAAAGCTCTCCATTCATTTTAATTGCAAGAAAAATTAACAACTAGCCCACTTGAAAAATGAACACCTTTAAAAGTGCTCACAATTACCTTAAGCTCCTATATTTAATGATCTTCTGAGATTGGAAGGAAGAAGCACTATATACTGTGAGGAAGGAATTTCTTACTTTCCAGTGGCAAAAATCTCCCTTTCTTATGTCTCTTAGGCCTAGAACCAGGTACAGATGTGGGGTTTGGGTCAGAGAAATGACTGTTTCGTCAGCCTGAGACTTGGGTCAGAGTCATTTGGAAGCAGAGGAGCCCTCATTTCAGAGTCTCAGTCTGCCAAGACTATGAACTACCTGCACTGGGACTGGACATGAACATAAGCCTTTGTACTACTGTGTCAGAGTTAACTTTTTAACAACAGCTGTTCAAAGATATTGGGAGGCCTGGAATGCTGCAGTACTTCCCCAGAAAGTAGATTAAACTCCAGTCCTACAGGGATTTCGGTCTGTAAGTCTTAATTTTGTATTGTGTAAAACTCATGTAAGTCCTTCTAGCACAGGCTTGTACAGAAGACACCCATGGAGTGGGCTAAATGTAGTCCAGCTAGTCAGGAGCTCAAAAAATACGCAAGTTATACAATTATGCAACCAAACATGTCATTTATTGCATGTAGATTTCCAAACAGTTAGGGGCATATATATGTGCATAACTCAATCATTCAATGTCTAGCGATTAAAGTTTTTATATATTTGCATCATTTATGTTGCATAATGCAGAACACACACATGTACATAAAAGTTTATATACACAAATGGGAACCAATATAGTAAATATTTAGATTTTCTGTATAGATTGAAACAGAAAGAGAGAAAGGCATGGGCTATTTGAACTCCTTCAACTCCTTTAATACGACATATGATTGTTGCTGTTTGATTGTTGATGTAAGTGGT